>NC_056728.1:542571522-542871522 GCF_019279795.1 Protopterus annectens | reverse complement strand
TCATTTCCTGCATCGATGGCAAGGATGACAGGGATGTGGCACAGGTATCATCACATGCACAGTGTATGGTGTGGGGGTGCCAAACAGTTGACATCATGTGTGTGTGTCAAGAAGGGGTGGGGGTTAGATGGATCATGGAGAGGTGCCATGTGTGTCTGTAGGTGACCAGCATGTGACAGTGATGTTTGAATGTGTGTGTGTACTCAGTCAAGCCCAGTGTTATCCCTACATGTGTGATGTCAGACAGCTGTGGACCATACATGGTAGAGTGGACAGTTCACCATCTCTGACCATGAATACAGGAACTGGCTGTGCCAGGAGATGCACTGGCACCACCATGCCCAAGGTCAGATGTGGTGCTAGTACCTGATGGTGACTGCTGTCAGCTGGGTCTGTGTCCCCAGCGGGACCATCCAGGACCATGTGCCCATGGCATACCATGTCATGCAGTAGACGGCACACTTCCCTCTGTAGTGCTGAAGATACTGCCACTACAGGAGCATAACTGCACACAGACACATGGACATTCAGCAGTTGATGTTGCTGACCTACATGCATGGGTCTGCCACCCAACTCTGGCCAGACATTCCAGCACAATGTGTCACCCAAGACAGACACTGTCTCAGCCCGTCTGTCCACTGCATCATTGAACCGACCCAGGGTGTCCCCAGTGCAATGGAGGCAGTCATGGATGTCAGACTGTGTTGCATCCATAACCCTAAGCATATGTCTGGTGTTCCATTCAGAACCTGCCTGTGCCTCCATAATGGCCCGAAACATACATTGAGTGACTCAAGATGTGACAGCAGCAAAAGGTGTTGGACAGACAGCAGGCCTCTTACAAGCACCCCTGTCAATCCGCTGGTGTGGGACATCACTAGCTTTCTGGCTATGGCCAGTGTCTACCCTCACTGGCACCATAGTTGCCACACTTCCCTGTTCAATGTGTTCAGTCTCTGACTGTCCAATATCTGTGGCATCTAGGGACGGGGTATGTGTGGGCATACTGTATGCGGAGACAATGGGGGCAGAAGAGGGATGTCAACCTCTGGGACAGATTCAGCCACCAACAGTCCCACCTCTGCCTCTCTATGGTCACCATCATCATCAGAGTCAGATGAGACACTGACATCGGGTTGTGATGGGGACAGACTCCAAACCCCTCGGTCACCTGTGAAAACCAAGGCAAAAGCAGTACATTACTACCTGCACTTTTATGTATGGCAATCCACACAGACTCATATAAAATGAGGGCCCACAACTGCATTACCAGTTTTACATCTTCTCATCTCTGCTCCAATGCACAACATACAACCTCACAACAACATACACGTACAAGTCAAATCCTTTATAACATCCACATCAGCTACATACAAAGTTGCCAGTACAATTTACGTGTAAGGTATGCAATATGACACCATATGTGATAGAACTGCACATTAAACCCAGTCCATCTATCTTGTGAATGATACGCCAGCACTAGTGTCACTGCCTCAGGTATGTAACATCTACCTTTTGTATTTGAACAAGCATCTTTTATTACTTGCTGCATGTAAACCAGGCTGCATAGTTGCCCATAACTATAAGTGCAAACGTTTTACTGTTCATTCAAATACACACTTGTGATTACCCAGTCTATGAACTGTAGTCAACTGTTCCAGAATGGTACATACAAATATTCTAATCTGGCTAAACACATTTGTACATAGTGCAATATGGCAGCCCTTAACCTTCATAGGGTATATATGATCCGTAAAACAACAGTATCATGCTTACCAGGTACAGAACCATGGGCTTGGGCAACTCCTGACAGACTGATGAAAGGGTGAGGGAGGGGTGTTGTCAGTACCACGATATGTTGCAACACTACAGAGTAATATCTGCATATATCACCAAAAATATATCCAATAATCCAACCAATGCATACGGAAGCCACTGAGTCAAACCATCAATTCACATAAAGAACTTTTTATTGCAAGGTGAGCGCTTTTGTGGAATAACAAACACCACTTCATTAGACCTTTCAAAGAGATAAAACAATATCAAACCTTTTTATAATTCCTCCTATCCTAATCAGCCTATTAACATAGTCAAATAATTAACCAATTGATATCTTAAAGACATTTCAAAGGGCTATGAAACCTAACAATCATTAAAAAGACATGCTTATCAGCATATGCATATGCTGTAATACTAAAGCTAAACAAGAACCTATTGAACTCATATTCAATATACATAAAAAACATTATATATTCCGTCTATAATAAACATGTTTAAAAACATACTCATAACATATGTTCAAAATAACTGCTCATACTCTACTGTTTGTATAAAGACCTGTTATGTAGAATTGGCTTTAGAGGAATTCTATTGTTCAAGCCCATGCCCCTGTCTGCTTTCAGTTTTATGATCCATCGTGTTTTAGATGTCTCCTTCCTATTTATAATGTCTCCTCCCCTTTTGTCCTCTCTGACAACCTCAATAACTAAGAATCTTAAAGTATGTTCTGGTCCCTCATTAAACACGTCTAGCCAATGCATTTGTTAAATTCTGGTTCCTAATATTCAAAAGATGCTCACGTATCCTGAACCTAAGTTCTCTATTCGTTTTTCCTATGTAAAAACTAGAACAAACATTGTACACTGCTAGATATGCTATGTTCATACTATTGCAATTTGCTGTGGCATTAAACTTAACATCTCTTCCAGTGTCAGGATGTTTAAAATGATTGTTTGTATCTACAAATGCACACTGATTGCACTTCTTACAAGGTAGCATGCCCTTGTTGATAACTAAAGGCTTCTTGGTACCTGTAGGGTAACACATACATCTTTTCATTGACTTTTTATTTTTAAACAGAAAACTTGTTTCATCACCTACTATATTCTTTATTTTAGCATCATGCGTAAGAATGGGCCAGTGCTTTTTAATGACACCTGTAACCAAATTCACATTACTTGAGTACTGGGTGGGTACCCTCACTACACTTTTCTTTTCTTTTCTCCATTTGGGGTCACATTATTTATATCTTCCTTATTAGAAAAATAGGGTCTCCCTATGGTGTTTCTTAATCTCACATTGCCATCTATCATACTGGTAGTAACAGAGTCTGTATACCCCCTCTCTCTGAATCTCTGTCTTAGATTATCCACTTCATACTCACACACCTGCTCTACCACTATTAACCTAGAGGTTCTTAAAGTCTGACCTTTAATCACATTTCTAAAAATATGTCTGGGGTGCATACATTTTCAGTGTAAAATTGTGTTCCTATGACATTCTTTCCTGTATATCTTTGTAGAAAACTTACCTTCACTTGTTCGGAATACCTTAACATCAAGAAATTCTAATTCAGTATTTGAGACCTTGATTTCGAACTTCAAAAACATGTATTGATATTTACCTCATGGTAAAACCTGTCCAAATCCTCTCGACTTCCATCCCATAACAGGAAAAGATCATCAACAAAACATTTGTAGAATATCATTTGCTTCCAAGACTCATTAAATATGTTATTACTTTCCCATAAAGCTATCACTTGATTGACGTAGCTATTGGCACTCAAAGTGCCCATGGCCACACCATCTTTCTGAAGGTACAACACATGTTCAAAAAGCATAACATTGTTGATTAAAACCTGCTCCATCAACAAACAAAATAAATCAATTTTTGTTTCACTATATATTGCATCTTTCGTTAGATATTCCCATTAACATCTCAACACCTACGCCATTGGGAATACATGTGAAAAGCAATCGAACATCCACAGTTACCAACTTAATGTTTTTAGTAGATATTTGAGTTCTATCCAAAAATTCAAATAACTGATTCAAAAACTGCTTTGAATCCCTTAGTACACTACTGTTCTTATTCAATATAGGTCTAAAAATTTTTTCCAAATATATTGATATGAGTTCAGTTGCCCAATTTCTAGTTAAAACTATGGGCCTCAAGGGAGGGTATTCAGGATCTTTGTGTATTTTAGGGAGTCCTTGAATGACAGGGGTCAAGGGCTTTTTTACTCTAAAATAATTATACAGCTCTTCCATGATCCAATTCTCAATTAAACAGTCATATAATACATTCGCCAAGTTCCTTAATACATTTTCCATTTGTTGTACATTTATAACTTCATAAATATTAGTATCATTCAACATTTCTCCTCATTATTTCATCATAGTAACGTTTCTTCATAACAACTACTGGCCCACCTTTGTTAGCTGATTTGATAATAATGCTTGCATCATTCCTTAAATCATTTAAAGCTTTATATTCATCCCTTGACATATTATTAAAAAATGCAAAGTGTTTATTATCTAATACATCAAATAACTCCGTTTCGCATAACCAGTGAACACCTCTACAATCGGGTGACGTGGAGGAATAAAAGTGCAAGGCTTTTTAAAAACTCCCATCTCAATATCCCCTTTGTCCCCAAACATACGTTTAAGCAAAACATTTCTGGTAAAGAGCTTTAAATCTAAAATACAGTCAGTTACCTCTGTAAGTTGTGCCAGTATAAAAGACAGACGCCTGTTAAGTAATCTCAGTTCATCTTGAGTCAATGTCCTGGATGACATGTTCCACACTAGGGATTTGTCATTCCTCTGTTGCGCCAGCTCTTTTTCAAAGTCCATTCATTGGATATCTCCTGCAGGCCTTTGGATTTTGTTTGGATCATTGGATATATTTGTGGTGATTATTGGTCTTTTGTTGCACTTTGTCGCATTGTTCCTGGATCGACCATGACTTTTTTGTGCTCTGTAATATGTGCATATATCCACATGTTCAGTAGCCACCGTTACTGGCTGTACTACTAAGATTCAGACTATGTGTGCACAACTGAGCTTAACAACAATCCCCCCCCCCCATGCAGATAGACCTGACACCCATGTACAGGTATGTACAACCTGCCACAATGACTGACAAAGTAATAAAATGGTGGACACAGTAAGCTTACCTGGACAATCCTCTGCTAGGGGCACTGTGGCACCTACCTGCATGATGTATGGTGTGATGGATGCCTGGGAGCTGTTATGTGTTCCTAGGTTCACCAGGAATTCCTCTGTGGCTGGAGTGGTTGTATCACTGAAGGACCTCCACCGGTGGTGGTATCATCCCTGGCCACATCAGCTGCCCTTCGTTGTGCAGAATTCACCATATATGTGGCTCTGTGTCACATCGGCTCATAGACCCTGTCCTGCTAGCCAATTTGATTGACATCCTGCGCAAGGTTTTCCCACAATGCTGTCCATTCTTCACGATTATGCCTCCCCCTGGGCAACATCTGATGATGCTGCCTTATTGCATTCACTATTACCTCATTCTCTGCATCAGAGAAGGGGGCATATAATCTGTAATACATGGTTCCTGAAAGATAATAAAAGGGGAACACATTACAGGACCAGATACATGGACATCCACTATGTACATATACAATGAGCCAATAATGGCCTGCACTACCCACTGCTTCCTCACGCATCATACTCCAGAGTCTGGCAACATACTACATGTGTGGATCCCAGAAAGATAATAGTATTACAGGGGTATGTCCCTGTGTGCCATGCCAGTTTCTGTTGTGTGTTCCTACACCCAGCACTGTAGTGTACAGTGGTGTGTCCCTTATAGGCAACCTCCCACTACTATGTCATATGGCCACTGCCAGATAACTAGCAGTGTGCTATTACAACCACTGTATGGGGACAGTCCAGCAACACCAGTGTGCCACAATGACAGAAAACAATTCCAACCTGCTGTAGAATATGTTCCCTGTAGTTATCATACATCTCAATTATACAGATGTTTGCAGAATGGCAAGATGTTTGCATCATACCTTTGGTCATTTTCACACAACATTGTGGATTTCTGACAAAAGGTTGGCCAATCATTGATGGTTGATGTCGGAAAATAAAGACAGACATTTGAGTTTAAGACATCATACACTTCAGAACACAGTAATGCTACTGTAATATCTGGTATTCTATTCATTTTCTTACCTTGTACAAGCAATAGTTGCAGTATCCCTAATTCTGGGCCTTTGTCCCTCCTTTAATTATGGCTTTGTTCAGATATATCACTGTAACATGTTGACAGCTATGTTAGGCATAGCTCTCAACCAGACAGGGAAAAACATAAACCAGATCATGGAGTTAGCTAGAGTACATCACAGACAACCAGGGACACATTTAAAATGTTAGACAAATTTATATGAGATGATGACAGAATGAGAGGTGATGAGTTAGTGTACATCGTCTGATGTTACAGGAGTATACACCCTTACTTATTGTCACTATGTACTATGTGTAATTCAGTAGTTTTCCTACAACAACCCAACTGCTGTAGGAGAGCTTAAGAATAAAAGAGCTAAGACGTGAGTGGAATTAAGGGACATTTGAGAGGCATGCCTGTAGGTGTAGGACAGCTGAGTATCAATGGCATGTCATTACCAGAGATCTAAGACAGGCTTACTGCTGTAAGCCCTATTTCCCATACCTCCATCCTCCCATCTGCATCCTGTTATATGGATAAATCAATTGCATACCTGGTGGAGTGCAATACTCCTTTATTGAACTTTGCTTCTGGTAATCTTTTGAAAATACACCCTCTATGTGAGGTAAGTCTCCTACAGACTTGTTCCCCATAACCAGCTGCTTGTCTTTTTTAGCTACTGCTCATTAGCAGGTACTTGCCTCTGCACCAATCTGTGGATCTGATATGCTAATTGCAGTCAAAACAGCTGACTTGCACTATCATTAGCCAATGACATGCCATCACAGTTCAATATATAAGGCCTTCATGTAGATCTGTGCCCCTTTCTTAGCTGTTAAGCTGGACATTACTGAAGTGTGGAGACTACAGCATCACAGAGGGTAGGTACTACAATTGTTAACTGTAGAGATTTATGCAGTATGTCCACAGTTTTATCTCACATGTGTGGTCAGTGCCTCATGACATTGTGATCATCTGGCAGTTCATTGGTAAACATTGTGGGATGAGGTCAATAATGGAAGACACACATTTGAGTGTCAGATTTCATACCCCCCAAAATATGCATGCTAATGCAGTAGCCATTATTCAACTTACTATCTATGAAGGAGCAAACTGTAAAACATGTCCCATGTCTCTAGACCTTTGCCCCCCCCCCCTTTAAGGATGGCTGTGTCCAGATTCCTTGTGCTAGGGGGTTGGGAGGTATGATAGGTCTGTAGTAGCTACCTTTACTTACATGCATGTGTGCTACAGGCTGCATCTGCTGCTGCAGCCTAGAACACATAGGGGGGAGTTTGAACACTTTGGAGGACAATGAGTTGTACATGTAACTGTGGCAACTGTGGCAGCTCTGTCATTATGGCAGAGCCATGGTAAGGGTACCCTTTACAGTCCAATCGAGACATGTGATTAAGGTACATCTGTTATGCAATAGTGACAATAACAGAGTAGTAGGCAAATATAGTTATGCTATATGGATATGTGCAGTGTATCCATACCTGCATTTGACTTGCAAAACTAGATAATACTTCATTAATTAGCAGTAACTTGCAGATAAAGATTACATGACTCACTCACTAATTGCTGTCTTCAAAATAATGTAATTGAACTGCAACACAAGACTGGATTTGAACTCATGACTGTGTGTAGCAAAATGTACTGTATGCAAGACATTTAACAGACTGAAATACTGAGTCACTGCTACAACAGTTGTATTTCCAAGGTATATGTGCAGACATACAGGCTGTGACACACATTGTCTGCATCCACCACTATGTGCTTGGCTTTATATGGCTGTATTTCTGCACCAGGGTCCAAGTTGAACATGTTCTTTGTCACTGATGCCTTAGCAGGTGTCTTTTTGCATGTTGCTGATAGAAGGGCACATTGACCTGCTATCACAGGCCTCACTTACATACATTTTTATGTCTTTGGCTGACTAGTGGTATATTATTGTACCAGAGTCCAAGGTAGACTCCCATTTTTTCCCATTAATTTTTAATTCCAGTTTGCACGGTGCAGCATGGCATGGTGCCCAGCTCATCTGAGACATGCCTAATGACTGTAAGTGGCAATCACTATGTTTTGATGAAAATGCCTGTTTTAATTAAGATATGCATGGCATGGCAGGTTAATTCAGTGTGCTGTGGGTGTGATGGGCTCAGGTTTGAAACATGGTAGAGGTGTCTATTTTGTACATCTGTCTAACGATGTTAGAAACACATTTATTGATTAAAGATATATTTAGCAGAGCTAAGTGAAGCTGCATGGCACAGTGCACAGTGCAGCTCCATGTTAAAAAAATATAAAGAAAATAAAAATGGGAAAATAGGAAAGTGGTGAACTGGGGGCAAACAGGGGGGAAAGCACACTGAAAAGCAGGTAGGGGTGTGCAGGTTGGGTGTAGGAAAGAACCATAGTGATCCATTTCTTGTACAGCAACAGCTGTGCACTTTGACAGATTTTGTAGATGAATTTGGACCCTCAAACCCCAGAGAGAGGGGTGAAGACAGCATAACTAAGTTGTCAAGCCAACTGGACAAAATTACTTGTGTCCAGTGGATACAGGTGCAAAATGGAGAGCTATGCATGGAGCAATATTTATTTTTGGGACAGATGCCCATTTTGTTTTTTTTTTTTTTTTGTTTTTTTTTATTAAAGTGAGAGTGGAATGTTGGGGAAGGGACATAGGTACATGTGGGGAGGTAAGTTGGGTAGGAGATGATGCATTTTCAGACAGACAAGACAGCAGGTAGGGTGGCATGTGACACATGAGGTGGGTGAACATTTTGGATTGGGAGGGTGTTGTGGAATTCAAGTTGCATGTGCCTCCAGATAGCAGCAGTATGACTCATGTCCCCCCATGAGACTGTTGGCACCGCTTCTTTACTGCCTCAAGGGTGGCTGTGCTGGCAGCTGGGCACCAGGTTGAGGCTGCCCCACCAGTTCAGCCAGCATGCTATCAATCTGGCACAGGCGGCATTCATAGCTGCGATGAACAATCCTGTGCACCATGACTGGCAATTGATCCTGGGTGACAACAGCCCCTCCCATGCAACTTCCAGGGCATTCCGGGCCCCATCCCCTGAGGTGGTCCGACTTGATGCTGCAGGTAGCAGAAACAAAGCACCCTGAACCACTGCTAGGTAGGCACACAAATTTATTAAGCCGAACAGTTCACTCAAAAAAATAAATTTGTGTGCCTACCTAGCAGTGGTTCAGGGTGCTTTGTTTCTGCTTACTGGTTTGTTCTGCATCCTCCGTTTTTTGGTTGATGCTGCAGGTGGTGCAGAAGCAGCAGAGGGGGCACTTGTCTGGGTTCCTGACATGCCAAGACTTGGTGCCATGGCCAGTTCATAGGTTCATAGCTTGGTACTAGCTATCGACCCTAGGGCTTTTTCAAGCCTAGACATAACAATTCCCTAGCTATTTCTTCCCACAATATTTACTTCCCTGAACCCCTGAGGCAAAGTATGTGGATCAGCTGAAACCAGCCTACTCTGACATGCTGTGGTTATGCAGGTATAGCAATAAGTATATGTTAGTTGTGAACAAATCACTGTTAGCAATAACAGCATGGACGACCACTGGAAACAACCCAATTACATATCAATGTATATTATGTGAAACACAGCAATAAATAACAGAACAGTCAGTATGCTAACAGCATGCCAGTAACAGTTACAGCATAACACCAACAAAATAGGTAATTTAACAAGATATGTTAATATGCAACCTTATAATACATAACAATAATAAAACATGTCCCAAAATACAGTTAATGTAACAACATATGTTGATAGTAAATCATAACTAATGAATAACAATAAGAAATAAATGAAGATAAGGGTTGGGTAGAGAGAGAAAAACAGTCCTTTAGTAAGACTGCAGGTTATTTCCTTGATAACAGTATGAATATCTACTCTATTGGTCTGTATTGTCTGTATGTGTAAAGTGACTACAAGTCTCCTATAGCTGATATAGCATGTATGTACCTTACAAGTCATTTGCATGGGACACAATGGGCAAGCAGTAACAACTGCGGGTAAACAACTACACAGGACACTTGCACATCAGTTGGACCTATATAACTACCAAGGTGTTCTGTGGGCTGATTTGGACTTACTTTGCAATCTAGGTAATCATTTCCATGGTAGTCTTGTGACAGACGGATTAAGCCCTATTAATTATATAATGTGAAATTGTGACATTTGAGAGAATGTATGTGTACAGTACAGATACAAAACAGCTGTCATGCCTTGGTTGGCAGGTATGGGAATACAACCAAATAACAGTAACTGCAGGGGACATCTGAACAGAATGCATTAACTGACTGCAGCAACTTTTAACAGACACTCCAGGCATAAAGCCATACTGGAGAGCACATTTTATTTCTGACTGAACATTGCTGATGAACACATTCTTGCTAATGATTTTAGCAATCTGTGACATCTAAATACATAATTATCTACTCATGATATGGGCTACCTCATTCATTTACTTGTAATTGCTGTGGAGAGAGAAATTGTGAGCATTGTGTGACTGCTACTGTAATATTTACTGCTGCATATCACTGGATTCGAACCCTGGACTGTGTGTGTGACAAAATGTATTATATACAGAACATTTAACAGTCTGAGCTACTGAGTCGCTGCTGATTATTTACACACTGATATTTGCCCAGCACTCACCTAGAACAAATATATGACCTGGTAGTAGTACTACTACAGTATTATACTAGTTTACAGTGACAGTAGAATGCATATGCATGAAATACAAGTATGACACAGATATAGCAGACAGAAGCTGTATTCCAGTATCATATCTGTGAAGTCAACAAACAACATCAGCCCATGGGGTGGGCTACCTCACTCATATACCTTTATTACCTGATGTCTGTGGATGACAGAACATTATGTGACCAATTTTGGCTTAGAGATAGCCTTTAACAGTACTTATATGAGTTAACCACTGCAATTTGCAGCCATTAGATTTGCATTCTACAGCTATTGCAATGTTATACTTGACTACAGCTCCTTACCTCGATGCATGCAGCTCTACTGCAATGGTTATGACAATAAAATCCTGATGTGCACAATTTTTCTTGGTGTATTAATATTGTTTTATGTTTTTATTGAACTACAGTTGGCAGTATTCATTTATTGCACTACAGCTCTAATTCCACATTTATTGCACTACAGACTTTATTGTATATACTTTAATGCAGTTATTGGTATTGTTTCATGTTTTTATTGCTTTACAGTTGGCATTATTCATTTATTGCACTATAGCTCTAATTCCATATTTATTGCACTACAACTAGTACTGTATATACTTTATTGCAGTTAATGCTTTACTCTTTCTTGTTTATTTCACTACAGTTAGCATAATACATCCACAATCACCAAACCTATGGAGCAACCTGGCCAAGCTCCCGGCATACGAACATTGTGAGCCCTCTGAACTGCAGCTTTTGGGAGAGAAGCACACAATTATGCATACCAGTTTTGCTGACATTCAGATTACATATTGGTAAACCAGAGGTAAAATTACTTACATACTTATTGGGCATTCCCTACCCTCTCTTCTTGGACCAAGGTATCCAAGGTACCTTTTTTCACCTTTTCAGGTTGTCATGGTGGTGGTGACATTGCTCACCTGTGTGGGGGATACCAGTAACACTGGTAAGTTCTCTGGCCAGCTGGTCCTAGGCCTCCATCTTACACTCTGAGCCCTGGAAACTGTCCTGCAGCAGCCTGTCATCATGTTTTTTAATGAGGAGCCCACCCATGACCCTGGACTCCAGAATGCCCCAAGGCTGCACCTGAAATCATAAACCTTCACCAACACCACCAGCCATATTATACCTTCAGTTTACAGAACACCAATGGATTCTGTGGTATTCCCATCTACTGGGCTTAATATAGGCTGTTTTCCTGCCCTTACACGTCATTGGTCAACATTCAAAAAAGTGCCACATCATTTAGCACCACCCAAACCAGCACAATTGAGTTGAGAATTATGAAAACTCACAGAACCATAGTCTTAGTGGTGCTCAGCAGCATGCAAACCAGCCAAGCAGAGCTGAGCAGAGCACAAACATTGGCAGCCATTACCATTTTTATGCAGTGCTTTGCAGATATAAGCACAGTTGAGCAGAGCTTAGCAAAGTGCAGCGGGGCCATATTTTAAAATTGTCTGCATAATATGTATATCAAAATGAAATACAAGTTTTCCCATCTATCTATTCAAACCCTGGACCGACTGCACTTGAAGCCATAACTACCAATTTAGCTATGTGGATATTAAAAAAATCCAGTATACCTTCACATATACCACTGCGCTACCTATAAGCAGTGGTGAGCACTGTGCTGCACCACACAGACATTCTTAGACATGCTTAAACACACCTTTAAATAAATAATTAATTGTATCCATTTTCTATTTTTAAGATGTCTGGCAGGTGTTTTTCTATCTTATATGTGAGCACAGCTTGGCAGTGCTGCGCTCCACCCCAAGCAGACATGCTTTTAAAAAAAATAAATAAAAGTAAAACAAAATGACATTGTAGGGAGTCTCATGCTCATCTGCAGCCATGGTTAGCACTACACCTGTCCCTACACTGATTCAATAACCATGTTCCTCGGCAATGCACCATCATTAATATGCATGGTGAGCTGCTGAGGGGGAACCATGACTACAAACATGGACACATTCCATGTAGTCTCTACACGGTGCCTACATGGATTTTATTAAATCCTGGGGGTGGTCTGTGAATGTATGCATTGAATATATGAACACTCTGACATCAGTGAATACAAAATTATAAACAGCAATTTCTAATTTCTCAAATGGAGTGAAATTTATCTCTATTAAGCTATAATAACAGAAAACAGTCATTGCTAAAATGGTTCTTAATTTTGCCATTTGCAAGGGCATTAGTATATCCAAAGTTTTAAGAGACCAGCTTTGTGACATATATACAAGAATGAGTGCAGTTCTAATTAGAAACTTTGCAGCACACCATTACATTTCATGCATGAATTCTCAAAAGCTTTCAATAGTCTATGAACTGAGATAGATTTCTTTAAAGAACTTTAGGTATTGGGGTAAAAATATTGAAATATCACAGTGTTCTGAATCTAACCACTAGAACTTCAGTGATGTTATTTTATTTCAAGATAATATTGCTTTGTTTCTTCTTATTTATTCCTGCTCATTAACACAATTGCCAAGCATTTTGCAACTTCAACATAAATTTAGCACTTCCTCTAAAAAAATCAAGTTTTCTGTGGCAGGAAGCAATTTGTCACACTTATATTCAAAATATTATCAAGATCTCAGCACCTTAAACTTGTATACATGCAGAAAATGCCATTGTTAAAACAATGTACTTCATTTAGTTAATGAGGCCTTGAAATGTTGGCAAGGTTCCTTAAGTTTAGAAGAAGCGTAAGCACTCCCCTTCAGAGCATAGTCAAAGGACCCTTAAAACTGCATGTGGTTATATGGCATTGAGAAATGCTCATTAAATTCATGGTCATATGTCAGCTGTTTATAGTGTCAGCAGTTTCAAGAAATGAAGTAAAGCATGTATGTCACATCTGAGAACGCTAAATTTAGTTCAAGGCTTAAATAAAGAGAATGAGGTAGGATGAAGTTATTGCTTTATGTGAGAACATTTCTAGACTGAAGTAACCAAGTTTGAACACATATGCGCTAACAAGAAAAGTGAGAAATCTTACTTTTTCAAAAAGGGTGGTAAGCCTATGATACTGTGAAATAGTATCTAAATGCACTGCTGGTGACACTTAGATATGTCTGACCTAGATATATTTCTCCTTTCTGAAGAGGTAAGCACTACAATGCAGAAAAATCACATTAATTTTTTAATGGTACTGGTAAATAAAGTAAATTCACAATGTAAGCTGGCAGCTAGTTCAGTACCTACCATATGACAGTTAACTTGGATGACAGATTGTACATTCCAATGAAACTAACACTGGTGGTTAGAAAATCAAGTATTTTATGATATGAGTGACATTTTAAAAAAAGGACAGGAAATAATGCTGACTTTGTAGAAAGTTTTGTAGTCACAGAGCTTATTCACATCAGTACAGATTTCCGTTTCCTGTATTTTTATTAAATTCAGTAACATGATTTTTATGGATTTCCATGGTGCTCAGTAATATGCATTGGTCTATGTGCAAAATAATTCATCTCTCTGTGATCCCATCACTTTTTTCGTATTCTAATAATTTTGAAATTTAATTTTGTTATATTGTTTTCTTGTATTTTCTTGCATCAAATATTACCTTCATCTTAACACAGGAATTATATACATTGTGTTTTTTCCATAGTTACATAAGCAATGTTCCTTGGAAGTTTATGAATGAATCCAATAATGTTCATACTGTTTACTTGATTGTTATTAAAAATAGGCATATAAGATCGGAACACTTTCAACATTTTTGTCTTTGTTTTCACGTACTGGTAAGAATATAATTTAAATGAAAGGACTTTTTTTTATTTGTAAACAACATTTAAAGGCTAAACCTTTTGTTGGCAAAGTGAGTAGCTGCAATTATTTTATCTTAAATATTTCACTTTGAACACATTTTTATAAAGTTTGCAACAATGTGCACACATTAAAGACCAGTGTGGTGCATCTGCGATAATGTAATCCTTAAAAATAAAAGACAAAACTAGATTATCTGTCTTTATTAAAACATATAATTTTCTAATGCATTACAACCATTGTGGCTTCAATAATTCCACAGGCAGAACTCAAATATATGACTATTTCCCAGGGAAGTTGTAAGGAACAAAAGAGAAATGAACTATGGCACATTTAAGTTGCATAGTGTTAAGTAAAAATGATCTTCTAATGAGACCCATAAACATCTAGTAAGAACAGTCTACTTATAAAGGGAATATTCAGCCTGCCCCATTTAATTAGGTTGCATCCTTTTAATTCTATCATTTCAAATGCGTCTGAGACTGATTACTGCTCCTTGGTAGTTAACAATGACAATGCAGGTGAAGGTTGTCTGTGGGTTGTAGTAATACATAATACAAAACTTTCACTGGAGTCATGCAATGTGTTTTACTCTGGAACCTTTATGATTTCCATTAATTATAACTTTGAGCAAGTCAGTTTCAGTGCACTTGATCATGTGATTTTATCTACTGACAAGCAGGGTTTTCAGAGCAGACTTGCTTGTCTTCATTCTGCTACTGGTTAGAAAAAACAGTGATGTGTGGGTTTGAGAGCTTCATGCTGGTATTTAGTACATGGGCACACACTGGCACTTTTTTATCTAGCAGTTTAAGAACCTCCTCCCTCCCCTTCAACTGTCTTATATGGGGCTGTTGTTGCCTAGCCTTCCCACTTTTCATTGTCTCCATTAATTTCCAATCTAAGGTTCAGAAACATGGATGTGAACTGTCAAAAATGTGTTGAATGCTGCAGTTGGTCAGTGGTCAGGTTTGCTGAGGGAGCACTGGTGTTATGCCACTCAGTTGAAAAAGGACAGTCTGAACCGTTGTGGGCTGTTTGTCATGATGCCTGGTCTGCAGCTGTTTTCAGATTATTTGGCCCTTGGAATGGATAGTTTATGCTAGTTTATGAGTTGTGTTATAAAATGTTGATACTGATAATGTATTACTTCACTTGATGACAAAAATACTGTACTTTCACGTAATAAAGTGGTTGCAATGACTTTGTTGTGTCCTTGTCTTTTTGTGAAGGGAAACAGGGTCAGGGGATAACCATGTTTTCAGATTTCTTTCTGACAGTAGATCACATTCTGTGTGGAAGTTTTCCAGATTTTAAAACGAAGGACATAGAATTGCTGCAACTCTCAGAATAAATAATTTTGGTTGTTAAATTATACATATTTATCACCAGGCTTCCATTCTGTATTATGAAAACAGACTAAATGCATCTGATCCTTCAAAATAGTTGATACAGAATTTTATGGGTCTTACTTAAGTATTCCAGGCAAGAATATCCTAAGGTGTTTAGCCATTACTGTATGTCATGATTTCTATAAAACTGTATAATTAAATATCTTGTATTGTTTATGTTTGACGAAGATTTGATTTCACAAACAACAGGCAGCTTAAAGCGATGTTTAAACAGGGCTGGTGTGTGTGTGTGTGTGTGTGTGTGTGTGTGTGTGTGTGTGTGTGTGTGTGTGTGTGTGTGTGTGTGTGTGTGTGTGTGTGTGAGTGTGTGTGTGTGTGTGTGTGTATTCATCTGCCTGCATCTGTGCATAAAATATGCACATATATAAATAAGAGTGAATGCATATATGACTGTGAGAGTTACTGAATGCATGTATGTGTGTGTGTGTGTGTGTGTGTGTGTGTGTGTGTGTGTGTGTGTGTGTGTGTGTGTGTGTGTGTGTGTGTGTGTGTGTGTGTGTGTGTGTGTGTGTGTGTGTGTGTGTGTGTGTGTTTGTTTCTGTATCTGTGTTTTGTTTGTCCAGTTGGGTGGTACATGTATATGTTTTTCTGTGTGTGTGTGTGTGTGTGTGTGTGTGTGTGTGTGTGTGTGTGTGTGTGTGTGTGTGTGTGTGTGTGTGTGTGTGTGTGTGTTAAGCTGAATAACAACATTTTCTTTCAGTAATCCAAAGAGTTTTTGAGATGATAGTGTTATTCAATGAACTATTTATGAAACTGATTGCTTCAGTGCTTAAAAATGCAGTTTTATTGCCACTTCTAATGTGGAACTTGTTTTCATAGCTACTGAAGACATTATTTAGCATGTTCATGTCAGCAGCTGACATAATCATACTATTACTGTGGCTGTGTTCATTCGTGAAATGGATCAGTTCAACTTTCAGCATAGCAAGCTGTGAGTGGAATATTAGTTTTCATTTGCATTCCAGACTGATATATCATTTAAAAATAGTGCATAACTATGATTCAGGAGCGACTGGCAGGGATAGCTTCTGTTGTTTAGCTCGTACTGATCAGTGCAGATTTCATCACACAGAACTTTTGTCTTCTTGCATGCTGTAGACTGACTTTGATTGCTGCATGTTGTAGTTCTTAGTCGGTTAGTATCTGACTTGTTGCAAAATGATTTCCCTTTTTAAGGTCTTTTTTCCCCTTTATTGACTCAGTCTTATTGCTAAAGAAAATTATTTTCTGAGAGCAGTCTTTGGTGTTACTGCCATAATGGTTGTCTACACTACATGTTCATTTTTATAATTTGTGAGCTTTTGCATGTACATTTTTATACCACCATTGTAAGCCTATTGCCAAATTACTAGGTAATACAAAATAAGGAGTCCATTCATTTGTTTAATCTTCCATTTTACATTATATAAGTCAGGACTCCAAAAGAAAGTCGTGGACAGAGCAAAAAGCTGAAGAAAGATGTCAACACATGAGTGGTGGTTGTGATTTCATAATGTAAACTAAAACAAGACTAAGGAATTATCTATTCAGCATAGGATAATTACTGACTCTGCACATATCTGCCAGATTCCAAAACACAACAAGCACACTCAACTCCACTTGGTGGAAGCAATATATACTTTATGTTAACACCACTGTATTCCATATATTCCCAGGGAATCCTGCAGAATTTTATTAAAAAATGCAGCCAGTATTTAATGCACTACAGCTGACTGGGGTATTGCAAGCCATTCTACAGGATCATCTGCAAATGCATGCCAGAAGGCAGACAGCTAGGTGCCAAGCCAGGCTACAGTAAAGTCAACACTCTGACAGAAAATAATAGATAGAGATTAGACAGAGAGCGCTGGTGCAGGCTACATGCAGGACATGTGCTTCCCACGTATATGCTCCCAGTCTGCAGGGGAAACCCATTATCAGTAGAAATAAAAGTATGCTTTCATCTGGGTATGCTTGCCTCTGGGTCATTTCAGTGATATATTGGAGATGCTGTAGAAGTGTCCCAGACAGCTATCAGTCATATCTTCTCACATTTTCTGGCATCAATGTGCATCAAGGTGGATGAATATTTTCACTTTCAAACAACACCAATGGAGCTCAGAACTGCCATGCAACACTTTGATGCCATAGCCAACTTCCCTTGTATCCTTGGTGCAAGTGATTGCACCCACATCCCAAATGAAACCCCAGCTGTACCTGATGCTGAATGGTACACCAATAGAAAGGGGTGGTCATCGCTCAATTGTCAGGTAGTGTGCTCAGCCGACAACCTCATTTGAAATATCATGGCAACACACCATAATGCTGCTATATGGAAGGAAAGTAGTCTAGGGATGCTTTCCAACATGCTGAAATTCTTTTGGGACTAGTCAGTAAATACAGGACCACAGTTGTGATGTAATCAGAATCTAGACCTGTAAACAGAAAGCATGAGGACTAAATACATTTCACTTTCCTGCAAACAGGTGACTACAATTATCCACTGGAGCCTTGATTAATGATGGCATACAGAGCATCATCAAACACTGCTGAGGGTGCATAAAGCAGAGCACACACCGTGACATGAAAAAACAATGAGCATGTGTTTGGTGTGCTGAAAGCAAGATGCAGATGTCTGGATACATCTGGGGGTGCTCTCCAATACACACCAGAAAAGGCATCACAGTTGGTCTCCATGTGTGCCATGTTACACAACATCATGTTACACAACATGATAACAGTAAACATGGTGGCTTTCCAGCTGCAGGTGTGAGTAACCTACTCCAAGAACATCAGATGTCTGATGATGAGCTGTCATAGGATGATCAGGAGAACACGGGGTGAGAAGAAATTGGCATGGGTGATGGATCATGCAGCCATATGTCCTAGCTCTGGCAGCCCAGTGGCATCTGACACACATCTTTGTGTCATGAAAAGCCAGACATACAAATGTAGATAGACTAAACAATGATGCCGACACAGTGCTGCTCCACAACAGCAGCATAGAGTATGACTAATGGAAAGAAACCATTGTTAACATTGAACTTCATATACAACAGAAGTATAAGGTATACCAGTAAAAACATAAACATGACACTCAGCAAGAAACACATCTGGATGTATACAGAATAAACACCACTGAAGGAAGTCTCACTGCAAGGTACATCACCAAAGAGGACCACACATTCAAATGTGTGGGATGCAGGAGGTGTGTACAATAGAACGTGTTGTTGGACAGGTGGGATATCATCTTAAAGATAACTAACATAGGAGGTAGTCATGAAATAGCCTGCTCCACAAGAACTCTAGGTCCATGCAGTGTTTGGTAATGTATTAGCACAAACATAACCAAAAAACAGGGGTCATACACTAAAACTGATACATCACACATAGCATTGTGTGATGTGCTGTGGTGAAATACAACACAGTAAACAGCATATAGCAACATGAGTAATTACAAATATCCCAGGGACCAGCCAAAAAGAAAATAAACATGAATAAGTCTTACATCCCATGCCTGACATGGAATGTCACAGAGAAGACAATGCTTCAATGCACAGGTAATTAGAAAAGGGTAGGATTACATAGAAAAATAGAAACTGTAGGAACAATACATGCAAAGTAATGTTTTGGAGGAGGAATGATGTTTAAGGCAAGGCAAGAACTGATCAATTTATGTAATGTTGGATTGAAGATAATTATATAATATATGTTATGTATAATGTTTATAACTGGGAACATGTTAACATGGCTTATTTCTTTTATATAAATGTATGGTTGCCTATGTCTTAAGTGATAATTCAATAAAAGTATTAAAAAAGAATACATTCAAACATGTGGATCATAACTGACAGTGACTACACAACAGACATGGAACATGCATCAATGTTGGGGACACGTCAACACAGGTATATATATATATATATATATATATATATATATATATATATATATATATATATATGTATATGTGTGTGTATGTGTGTGTGTGTGTGTGTGTGTGTGTGTGTGTGTGTGTGTGTGTGTGTGTGCGTGTGTGTGCATGGAATCAATGTCAGCTTTTAAAAATAAAATGGAAGTTTGTCCGCAAAAGTGCATTCAGTGCTGAGGGTGAGACATGTGCAGTAGCATATTAAAATGCCATAAGTAACACAGGTATGTAAACAGAGCCATACCTGTGTATATGGGAATGGCAGACAACAAGGGCATGTGTACTGTAGCAATCAGTGCTGGATGACTAAGATAACATGCTGTTTACCATGTAAATATGTGCTATATGTCAACTAGTAAGAGATGCAAACACAGAAGCACAAACATGGTCACATAAATCATTGCTGTTGTCAATATTTGCAGTAACATATTCCAATGACAAATAAGTACTACATTTCACAACCTGAAGCTAGTTACATAGGTCAGAAAAATGATCAGAAAAATCCTGTAGCATCAGACATTTGAAAAAACACCTACAGATAGATTAGTTAGTGGTCAGTGCAGCAGTTTTCATTGTCATCAGGTCAGATGGACACAACAGGAAACACATTGGATCAACAGTCATTGTTACTCTAATAGAGTATAGAGTGCCCACACTGATGGCTCACATTGTGGCCCTGGTTGCCAATGCTACTTCTGGAAACACTTAGCCCATGATGCTGTGCCAAGGAGCTGGATGTGGAGAGACTAGCATTTTGGGACATAGTGTGTAGGAACAGTACGGGCAACACTCAGATCTGCTCTGAGTTACAGCACAATGGCACTAAATATACAGAACCAACTGATATTGCCAACATCCTGGCCAATAGGTTCAGTGCTAACTTTACCCCTCTCTCATCCCCTAAAGAGCCCATCTCTATACCTGAAGAATGCAAAGTACCTGTAATCACGGCTGCACAGGTAAAAAACACACTCTCCAAAGTGAAGAACACAGCATCCATGGGACCTGACTACATCCCAGGCTGTGTTCTACATGAACTACAGAACAAACTGGCACCCCACCTAAGTACCATGTTCAGTCAAAGCCTCACCTCAGGCTCTGTGCCCACTCAATGGGGCACAGCAACGGTTATCCCATTCCACAAAAGGGGAGCCACCACGGACCCTGGGAACTACCGCCCCATTAACCTGATGAGCCTGGTCTGCAAGGCTATGGAGCTTATCATCATGGAACTTATAAACAATGACATTGGTAATCTCCAAACTATGGACCCAACTCAGTTCGGGTTTGTAAAAGGGAGATCATGTATCCTAAACCTGATAGACTTCTTTGAAGCGGTCACCAAAGCTGTAGATGAGGGTAAGGTGGTATACACAGCCTATCTAGATCTTGCCAAGGCTTTTGACACCATCCCCCACTCTGGAATTATAGACAAACTCATTAAACAAGGTATAAATCCTTATGTCACAAGATGGGTTGCCAACTGGCTTACTGACCGAACCCACACTGTGAAAGTAGCAGACTCTAAATCCAACTTCAGACCAGTGACAAGTGGAGTACCACAGGGTTCAGTCCTAGGTCCTCTCCTGTTTGGTATCTACTTCTCTGAAGTACAGGCTAACACAGAAGGTCTTTGGCTAACAAAGTTCACAGATGACTGCAAACTAGGAGCCATAATCAAATCTCCTAACGATGTGAACATCCTACAAAAGGGCCTCACTGAGACAGATGCCTGGTGTCAAAGCCATGGCCTGAAGCACAATGTCAAAAAGTGCATTGTCATCCTTTTTGGTAAAAACTCTGTACCCATGAACTACCATATAGGCGGTAATCTACTTAACACCGAAATTGTGATAAGAGACCTTGGGACACCGGTGGACAGTAGTCTCTCCTTTGATAATCACATTGCCACAGTAGTCTGGAAATCCTTCTATGTGGCACACCTCATCACAAAAGGTTTCTCATCCAGGAAAAAAGAGGTCATTGTTCCCTTCTACTCATCACTCATTAGACCCATTATAGAGTACAACACCCATTTTGGTATGTACCTCACAAGACATCTACAACAACTGGAAAGGCCACAGAAATACCTCACAAAGAGGATTACCGGCCTCAAACAGATGCCCTACGCAGACCATCTCAAAAAACTCCAGCTTTACTCTGAAGCATATCACCTACTCAGAGGCGATCTCTGCCTAACATACAAAGCTATGTCAAACCCAGAGCTATTGGATATGCTCCATGTAAAGAAATCCCAATCCCTCCGAGCTACATGCTTTAGGGACCTAACCCTTGTCACCACAATAAACAGAACATGCTGGAGGGATAGAATCCTATCTCAGAGACTTCCCATACTCTGGAACAAACTACCTATCTACATCAAACAAAGCTCCTCGTTAGCACTCTTCAAGAAAAAATCTTGATGATTGGATGGGAGATAGGAAATTCACCCCAGGGATCAATTCTGTGGCTCTGTTTAACAGGGGCATTGGAAAATAATTTTCTTGGGTGGCAAAAGCCAGGGTAAAGTTTGGCTAGGCTTATATAGGCCCTAGGGGCAATAGCCTAGTACCTACCTATGAACCTATGAACATATGTTTACATGACTGATGGGCTCACCACTGAGTGACAAAAAGCAGATCTGCATGCAGGTTGCAGCACAAACACTGATGTCTGATGGCCATGTGTGGGTGTAATGATAGGCTGTCTGCCTCCCCCCAGTGGAGGTAAACTGCTCAGTATAGATAGGGCATGTAATACCCGGTTCATACTATGTCAGTGTCCTAGCACTGACATAATAAGGCTTTCATGAAACACACACAGCTGGTGTGTTAAATGATTGGTGGCATGGGTGAATGTGAGAAGGTCAGAGCCATGATGTCACTCTAAATGCTCATTTGCTGGTAATAGTAGGTGGACACCCTCTGACATGAGTCCATGCACATCAACTACACTCTAACAGGCAGTCTGATGGACAGTAGAGGACCATCATGAAGAAATTCACCATTATTAACAGACTGTACATGGGACAGCAGGTCACAGTCATCATCATATCCATCATCCAATGTCTACAGATCATCAGATTAGCCAGACACATTATCCTCCCTATTAGAGGCCACATCATGAACAAGATGTCTGTCCCCCATGTACATTCACAGAAGTCAAAAGATGCAGCATAGAAGTGACATTTGGATTCATTTATAACAGCATTGCTACTGATTAACTTATCAAGCCATCATGCCTGCAGGTAGTTCAGGGACCCTTTATCACAGAGCTACACCATGTCAGTTACAAATCACTCACATATGACAGATAATGTCATAACAAGTAATAAAACCTACATGACATGTCCTCCTCTGAATCCAACACTGATATTGAGGGTTTAAATGACACTGTCATGTATAAAATAAAGGTACACCAGTCAGTAGCAGCACATACCAGGTTTCATGTAGCATTAAACCTTAGTTATAACTCACAGCAAATGAGGTATACACATACAGGATGGGCAGTAGTGATGTTCTGATTGCAGGTGTCCTGTACAGGTGAACAAGACCACATTAGTCATGAAGGGCACAGATGTAATAAACAATAGCGAACAGCAGCAAACATCTAGACAGCCTTAGCAGGTACAGTCTCCCTGATTGGGGAGCATATCCAACATAAAGTGTATCCCGTGGTATATAATGGCAAACAACCACCATGTGAGTATGCTCCACAGTCATAACAGGAGACAGAAGCACACAGCAATTAAAGATCACACTAACAGGATATGGAGACACTTACATGAAACATGGTGCACACATCATGCAGTTGTACCTCTGGATGGAAGAAGCCAATATTAATATCAAAGATCACAGTGTGCTAAATAGTGCTGCACAATAGCAACAGTATGTAAACCTTACCAGGTCTACTTGTAGCAGATATTTCCTGTCCCATGTCTTGTGATGATGTATCTGTAGGTTAAAATGGTACACAAACAACAACATGTGAGTATACTCAACAATCATGACAGGAAGCAGAGACACACAACAATCCTGGGACATCTGCCTCAACACCTTCCCTGGGTATCCAATGATCCTGACAGGTGGCATGATGAGAGGCTAGGAACATTGTTATCTCACCTGAGGGAGGCAATGGTGGCCCAGCACCAGTGACATTCCTCTCCCTCCCATAGTAGCTGCATGGAGGATTATGTCGAAGCAATAGCACCAGCAGGTCTCTCTAGATCTATTGAGACCAGCCGCAATGATGACCATGTGTGTCAGATTTGTCCACACTTGATTTCTCCGCACAGTGTTACCCATCCATCCAAGCAGGTTGCATCCATGCAACCTCAGAACCTCTATTATAATTTCATTCACTCTGTGTGAGAATTTGTCTCTCTGACTACAGTTCATCATCTGGAAGATAGGGTGATGTGCACATTTGAGAGAGAGGCTCACATACTTACATGACAATGTTAAAAGCATATGTCAAATGAATGGCTCACCTTTCATTTACATTCCAATGCTATGCAAAAAATCTATTCCATGTATGCCACTGTCATGTAAAGATAATAGAAATGAACATTAGAAACATGTCTTAAGAGCTTCTCCATATGACCTAACATCATCAACATACATGTGCAAAGTTATCAGTCTGTTCAACAACTTTGTATAGGTCTTATATGCAGACATGGGATTTGAACCCATGCCAGTGGATATTATAATAAGTAATGGCTGATCACATAACCAGTGTATCACAACTCCCATACTATAACACTGGTGTTGTCACAGTTACATGCATACCCAGGCACCACTACAATTCTACTTCAGTAATGGAGGATACATCTCAGATATCAGTGAAAGACAGTATCACAAATGTGGCAGTCATGATAGGTTACACAACACAACTACTGACATTTATATAGATACAAGGCAGTAAAACAACAGCACTGGGAAATTACTTGTTATGTAGTCAGACTACATATCTCTCCAAGAAATAACATAAATGCTAAGACATCCTAATATTGTCTATAATTCCCTGAATGTTATCACAACTACTGCTATATTATTCAACATGAGAGAGTGTAAGTAAATCAGTCACTGATTATAGAAATTGTGGACAACCCCCATAATCCATCGGTCTCCACAAACATACTTCAGACTTTACAGGTTATTCTGCATTAACTATGGATATATGTTGTGTTCTGTCTACAGCTGCCTATAGCTATGCTTCAGTAGGGCTGGTTTGTTTATAGCCATATAACTGCATATGGGGAAAACCTCCATTACTGATGGACTGATGATGCCTGCATATTGGGGAGGTCTAGTCCCCCTCTTTATGTAATTGACAGATTGTAATGAGAACATATACATGGAAACATGTTTTTACTTTTTTTTACATAGCATAATGTGAACATAAGTATGTCATAGTAAGGATTTATTCCAATACAGCAGAACAAGCAGGTGACAGCATTCAGCTATACCCCACATTGAGGTTAGCTAAGCACACACCGTTTTTAAGTACCAGTTGTGCCATACATAATTAATGAGGGTCATTAGTTACAGGGTTGGCATAATGGTCAAGATGTACACCACACCAACACAAGGTACTAGGGATGATTCTCATGAAAGGAAAACTGGGAAGGCTCAAAATGGCTCGCAAGGATAGTCAGCCTAATACTTGCCTATGACCCTATTCAATCTTTTTGAATCCCATTAACAAACATCCATGTGCATTTTCCAGTCTCAGTGCATTAACCAATAGCTCGGTGTAAGTGTATATTGCTAGTGTACCTGTCTAATAGGTATCAGTAAACAGGAATATCTGTAACACATGCCCAATTCCCTTCAATAGCCAGCCACCATCCTATATTCACCAGCTTTAAAATGTAATATTAAATATTCTTATCATACCATTGCTACTAGTGAACTAAGCAGGACCGCAGTTAGGAGTTTCTGGAAGGCATTTTTCTGCAATGTAATACTACTTCAGTGAGGATGTCAACTGAGATGGGGTTTAGGCAAATCTGGGTTCCAAACTGGACAGAGGAGGAAATGATTAATCATAGTAATTTAAATGAAGTAAATTTTCTTCTACTCATTAAAGTTAACAGTCACTTGTCAACCCATTCTGAGGTTATCTGCAACTATACTATTTATTTTATTTTACATTTGTTTACCAGGAAAGCCCATTTTCAGTGAAAGCCCAGGGAGAAAAACCCCAAACATAATCAGATTCCAAAACATTTCCACAATAATGCAAACAAAGATGTAAATTAATAAACAAGATAAATTCAACAAGCTTAGGCTGCTAAGTCAAGGTATTAAAAATAGGACAGGACTCAGTATGGTGATTTTCTTGTTGTTCAAGTTAAAATATGGTGAGATAAGGAATAAGGTTAATGGATACAGGTAGGGGATATGCATATGTGTTATGTTTTACTTAGAGTGGGAGGAATGAAGAACTAAAGGCAGTGGGGGATAGGAGGTCATAGAGGGGGAAGAAATTGTGAGAAAGTATGAGAGTTATTGCAACAGGTTTTGAAAATGGAAAGAAGATTAGTGCAAGCTGTGTGTAGCATAAGAGTGAAGTAAAGGAAAGAATATGCTGGTGTTGGGTAAAACAGGTATTGCATGAGCAACACCAAGAGTCTATTAAATATTGTTTGAGATGTTTTTTAAATTGGGCCAAATTGCTTATTGTTCTAATGGTATGAGGTAATGAATTCCAGACTTTTGCTGTGTAGCAGGAATATAAGGAGTCACCCGCTTAGTTTAAGGATTTGCTAACTTGTATTAGTAGCTTATTGGTTGAGCGAAGAGTGCAGTTTTTGGAATATGGTTGGATTAGGTTATGTAGGGCAGGGGGATTTTGGATTTTGTCTGGTTGATTGATTAGATTATGGGCCGTAGTTAGTTGATAAAATGTCAGGAGATGTGGATATTCTAGCCAGGAGAGTTTTCTTAGAGGAATACAGTGATGTGTCCTGTGCGAGGAATTTGTGGCAAATGTAGCTATTTCATTGTAGCATGTTTCTAGTATATCAAGATTATACACTAGGTCAGTGTAAACATTATGCAGGACTCTCAATGATAGCTATAGATTATTACAGAATTCTAACATACTCATTTTACTTGTATTCAGTTATATCTGCTTTTAAAACATTAAATGAAATGTCATGTCCTTCAGCCCAACTGGTTACGCAATATGACAATGTAAATGTTGTTTGCTTATGTGTGGGTTTAAATCACAGCAGAGCCTATTTTGTAAAATGTACTATTTCATATCACAGGAAAGGTTTAAGTTTTTAAAAAGGGTAATTCAACTACTGTTTGTTTTGTGGATATGCAGGAGGTCCATTAGAGTGGGGTCTGACAATGCCCTGTATGCCAGGCATAGATCTCCCCTAAAAAGGCTGTAGGAGACAGAATACAGGGAAAAGGCCTTGAGGTGGTCTGCATAGGACATTTTACTTAAGCCCTGTATTCTTTTAGTGAGGAACCTCTGTGAACGTTGCAGTTGTTGGATATGACTAGTTAGGTACATACCAAAGGGTGCATTGTACTCCATGATAGGTCTGCTGAATGCCTAATACAGTGGAACAATGACTTCCTTGGACTTAGATGCCATACCTTTGCTAATAAGTTGTACAACATAGAATGATTTCCTCACCACTGTACACAAGTGATGGTCAAAGGCTATATTACTGTCTATGTGTGTCCCTAAGTCCCTGACTACTGCATCAACTCTAAGGGGTGTGTTGTCAATATGATAGTTACCAGGGATGGATGACTTCCCAAAGGTCAATGCCAAATTTTGCTTTCATAAGTTTAATGAATGCAAACTCAGTGCAGGTAATCATGGATGAAATATGTGTGAGTCTTGTTAAGACAATGCAATTACTAAAAATGTGGATCTGTAAGCCTTATACTGTCATATAGCTGTATGGTTAAGGACAGTATGTGGAGACTGCCTTCATACCTAATTTGAATGTGGAGGTTTGTATCCCATGGTTGTGCAATAATTCATGCCATGGTTATTTTTTTTTTTAAATTATATACAATTATTTTAATAATAATTACGAAAGTTCAACAGTGTTCTGACACATGATAGTTTTACAAATGCTAATAAATGTGCATGCCATCATTATTCCATACATGTTTACAACATTAAAAGAAGTGTGACGGCCATTAGCTCAAATAGTTAAGAGATAGGATAGTATAAATGGTGCTTGTACACATGTTGGTTCAAATCTCACTGTCACCTATATTTTCAAACATTATTGTCACTAATCGTGGTGGTGCTGCTGTAGCGTTGTCACCTCACAGTTAAACGTTGCCCGTTCGATTCTCAGTTAGAACATCTTCTGTGTGACGGCATGCGTGAATGGGCGTTCCTTTGTTGAAGGTTGTGCATTAGGCCCGGCAAGCCAGCACGTAAAACTCTACTGCCAATCATTAGCGGACTGGAGTTCTGCTGTGGCAACCCCTAACTGGGAAAAGCCAAAAGACACAAATTGTCACTAATCCATGTACTATTGCACATCACATATATAAGATCTAGATTTGTTTGTTAACTTATACAGTATACATTATGCATTGGGCATGTCCCATAAAACATAAACCTCAGATGACCATGCATATCTCCATCATCCACAAACCTTCTAGAAACATCATACAGTATACTTCTGTTGATAATGCTGTACATGTTCCTGGCAATAGATATATATATATATCTATATATATATATATATATATATATATATATATATATATATATATATATATATATGTATGCTACTTCTACAGTTTAAATTACACAACAGTCTGTTATAATCCATTATTTCTTTTAACTGTCTGCCCTCTTACATGTGTAGGTGTGAATAACTCAGTTGTACATCAATTCCTTTTGCAAGTGCAGACAAATGTTTTCTTGCAAACTACGACAGTTGGAAACCTAACTGGGTAAATTGGTAGGATTTATTCAAATATTAGGCATCTGTACAATTAAAAATGCCATCGTAAAATGACACACCTGTTAGTGTGTATAATGCTGTCCTTGATATTCATAGCTGTAAGTTACAAAGACAACAACGATTGATTAGATAGGCAAGTCATGTTCTGGTTTGTATTGCGAACATAGGTGACAGTTATAGGTTTGAATCTGGGTTTCTCCTCTTTGTCTACAGTAATCCTCATGTGTGCACAGTACTAGGAGTGAAACATCAGTAACTGCATAAGTGAAATGTCAGTGACTGAACATGGAAGCTGTGATATTGCATAGCAATGCTTCCTGACATATACCCATACTCATGTTCTTTTTTTGGACATAGCAGTCATTATATAATAAGTTTAAGCAATCCGTCTCCGGATGTAATATGTCATCTTTTGCTGTTTTCAGCTGCTGAAGGTCATTTCAGGAACACATCCTTGTACATAGAGCACAGGCACAGGCTTAAGAAGCAGCAGACTGAGAGAGCTATGTGTTGTGACTTCCTACCTTTGTGTCTCTAGATATAGAATTTATATCTTTAAATCTTCAGGTTTAGATGTGTAGTCTTATGACATTCAGACATATTAGTGGTATGTCAGACTTCACATAATGCATGTGTATAATACCTTATGTTATGTCAGGCATACAAATTGCAACATGATGTGTAATGTACATTATAGTCATATGCAAAACATGCCTGTGTAATATGATATGTAGGGATTACTGTGAATAACATTAATATTTGCATACATTTCAATGGAATGTAGAGTTATGTGTTATCAACTGGTGTCTGTTATTACATTGAACTTATGTGCTGTTTATTAACACAACCAAATGACAGAAGTTTGTGTTCACCTGGCATAATGGTTTTGACTTGAATGTTTTATATAGAAAGATAGATATTTGTATTGTTATTGCTGTTTGCACAGCAGTCAGTAGCAAATATGTATACATCCGTCGTTTTCATGGAGTTGTGCATAGCTTTCCTATTCTATTCATTTATGGGTGTCTGCTGACTCAGCATTTTAATGTTGTTGGCAGACCTTTACTAGCATGTATTTTTTTAGCTCCACTTCTCTTGCAATGCAGCATAACTGCACTGTGATGGCTTGTTAAATACATTATGTACCATTTCCTGTTACTGGTGTGTTGCAAGCCAAGCCTAGATTTATGTTTTGTCTGAGGTGCTGAATGCTATCATCAGGATAATCATTACATTGTTTTCACTAAGCAAGTACATACGTAAGCTTAAAAAAATGTTGGCAGTGACACTGATACATTTGTTGGGGACAATTATATATGTGTGTCGTATACATAAATTCTGAATATGACATGCTGCCACTGCTGTGCTTGTAACTATATGCAGTTTTTCTTCAGCGTTCACCTTCTTTTCTGATTATATGCTGTAGTGATGTCACACATCAATCATGTTGCATTGCTCATCCCATTTGCATATGCATTTTAAGTTTACCATGGATTGTTAATTTTACAATATACTTTTACACACATATTTTAACCAGGATATGTAAAGATGACACATTAGTTGCACATAATGATGAGTAGTAATGGAAATTTAAATGCTATGTTAACACTTCAACATAAATGTGTGAGGCACACATTGAGTAAAGACTAGGTGGCACATTAGCTAGAATTTGCTTTCAGAGTTTGTGACTGGCATTCTTGCAAGGCATCTCTGGCAGTGTGTTAATGAAAAGGATAATGTTTCCAAAGCTCTGCTGTCAGTGTCAACTTCCAGTGTACCAAGTCTTTTGGAATCAGGCCCTATGTCATTGTTGCATCCCAGAGTTGTATATAGGTTCATAAGTGTGTACTAGGCTAATGGCCCTGGAGCCTTTACAAGCCTAGCCCATAGGATTACCCTGGCATCATGCCCACCCAACCTTAGTTCCCAGTGCCTCTGTCAAGTAGAGCTACTGGAGTGGTCCCCAGGGTAAATTTTCTATTTCCCATCCACTCATCAATATTTCTCTTGAAGAGGGCCAGTGAGGTGCTCTGTTTGACATGTATGTGAAGTCTATACCATAGTATGGGCAGTCTCTGGGATATGAACCTGTCCCTCCAGCATGTTCTGTTGATTGTAGTAATGAGGTTGAGGTCTCTGGAGCATGTGGTATGGAGGGATTGGGATTTTTTTAGATGCAGCATTTCTAACAGAGCTGGGTCAGACATGGCTTTTTAAGTCAAGCAGAGATTGCTGCTAAGTAGGAGATATGAGACAGAGAATAATTGGAGTTTTTTGAGTCTGTCCATATAGGACAAATGTTTAAGGCCTAGGATCCTCTTTGTGAGGTAGTTTTGCGGCCTCTCCAGTTGTTGCAAGTATCTAGTGAGGTACATGCCAAATGGGGCATTGTACTCCATGACTGGCCTAATGAGGAAAGAGTAGAGGGAGACAATGACCTCTTTCTTCTTGGATGCAAAACCCTTAGTAATGAGATGTGCCACATAGGACTTACTGACCACAGTGGCAATGTGGTGGTCAAAAGAGAAGTTGTTGTCAACCTGTGTTCCCAAATCTCTTATAATGCCTTCTTTGTTCAGTGGACTACCATCGATGTGGTAATTCATGGGAACTGGGTTTTTCCCCAAAGGAGATGACAATACATTTTTTTGGCATTGAGCTTAAGGCCATGGTTCTGATACCAGTCGTTGGTCTCAGTGAGGCCTTTCTGGAGGATGTCAAATTCACTTGGGAAGTTAATAATAGCTCCCAACTTGCAATCGTCTGTGAACTTTGTCAGCCAGATTCCCTTCATGTTGGCCTGGACTTCAGAGAAGTAGATAACAAACAAGAGAAGACTCAGGACCGAACCCTGTGAGACTCCACTCATGACTGATCTGCAGTCTAACATGGAGTCAGCTACTTCACATTGTGGGTTTTATCTATGAGCCAGTTTGCAACCCACCTAGTGATATACAGGTTGATGCCTACCTAAGTGAATTTTTCTATGATTCCTGAGAGGGGAATGGTATCAAAGGCCTTGGCCAGATTAAGGTAGGCTGTGTGAACCACATTTCCTTCATCCACAGCTCTGGTAACTGACTCAAAGAAGTTGGCCAGATTGAGCAGGCATGATCTGCCCTTAACAAAACCAAACTGTGTGGGATCCAGAGTTTGGAGATTCCCTATATCCTTGTTTATTAGGTCCATGATGATGCATTCTATAGCTTTGCATATCAGACTCATCAGGCTAATGGGGAAATAGTTCCCAGGGTTTGTAATCACTCCTCCTTTGTGGAGAGGCATGACTGTAGCAGTGTGCCATTTGGTGGGGACAAAGCCTGAGGTGAAGCTGTAAATGAACAGGGCACACAGGAAAGGTGCCAGTTCACTCTGTAGTTCATGTAGAACACAGCCATGGATATTGTTAGGTCCCATAGAAGCTGTATTCTTGGCCTTGGACAGTACTCTTTTAACCTATGCAGCAGTAGTACTGGGTGGCTGGCAATCTACTGGTATTGTGACTGGTTCTTTGGAGGGAGAGGGGTAAAGCTGGCACTGAATCTGTCGGTCAGAATATTGGCAATATCTGTTGGCTCGGTATAGGAGGTACCATTGTGCAGTAGCTCAGAACAAATCTGGGTATTGCTGTGGAGATTCTTTACATAACTATAGAAGGCTTTGTGGTTGTCTTTACTATCTGCTGTAATTCTGTTTTCTTAGCTATCTTTAGAGGATATGATGAGGGATCTCAACTTTATGTTGAGGCTGATAAGGGAGTTTTTCCAATCTTGGAACTTCACCTTATTCCGCATCAGTTTCCTCCTTCTGTTGTAGAGTTTGTTTATGGCTGGGGGCCACCAGATTGGGTACCTTTTTTTGGAGGAGAGCATCTTGGTTCTATTGGGTATGGCGAGATCCATGCATTTGTGTATGCGTTCGTACAGTGCATTGGTGTATGATTTGGTGATCATGCAACTATTCTCCATTTGCAAGTGTGCTGTGAAGTTAGCCACCTCTGTTTTTAGGAACCCAAAGTTAGCTTTGGAGAAGTTTTTCATGGTGGTTACCTTTGCAGCGGCGGAGGGGGATGTGCATTTCCAAGGTGATTAGTTTGTGGCCAGATCTAACCAGGGAGGAGTTAACTATTGGTGTAGAGTAATGTTTGCCCATGTTAGCAATGACCAGGTCATGGATGTTGCTACCTCTAGTGGCGGTAAGAATGAGCTGGTCCAGGGCATTGGAATTAATGAATTCCAGGAAAAGATGGGCAAGTGTATTGGTACATGAGTAGTTTTCCCAGTTAATGGAGTGGTAGTTGAAGTTTCCCAGTCTGAGAGTGTTAGGTTGGACCCTAATATTCTCCAATGTGCTTAGGAATGTGGAGTGTGAGTCTTGGGACATGGTTGGGGACCTATAGCAGGCTACAACCTGAATCGCTGTCTTACCCAATGCTAGCTGCACCTGAAATATCTCTGATATATTATGTTGGGATACTAGTCTGGAGGTGTGCGCATCCTTTATGAATATGGAAACACCACTGCCTTTGGAGCTTCGGTCCAAGTTATGGATCTGAAAGGTGTGGAATGGGTTATAGCCTGGTAGTGCAGGGGCGCTTTCTGCTGTTTTAAACCAGGTCTCTGTTACAGCACAAATGTTGATGTTCTCCATTTTAAGGAGTGCTTCGAGTGAGTGCATTTTGTGATTTAGACTTCTAGCATTGAGCAGCATGACCCTCAGATTGCATTTGTTTGTAGCTGTTATGGTGGTAATTTGGTCTTTGGAACACCACCTAAAGACATACATGTATTCTTCTTCTTTCGGCTTTTTCCTGATTAGGGGTCAGCACAGTGGATCACCTGTCTGCTTATGACTGGTAGTGGATTTTTTACAGTGTTGAGTTGCCAGCCCAGTGCCCAACCTTCCACAGGAGGCACACAAATGCACGCATTCACACCTAGGGCCAATTTTGAGTGTCCAATCCACCTACGGCATGTCTTTGGGAGGTAACTGGAGCACCCGTAGGAAACTCACGTGACCACAGGGAGGACATGCAGACTCCGCACAGAAGGCACCCCAGCTGAGGATTGAACCAGAGAACCTCTTGCTGTGAAGCAGCAATGCTAACCGCTGCACCACCGGGGTCAACCCTAAATACATACATGTATTAAAATTAATAATATAAATGTTTGCATGTGTGCTGCTTACATGTGTGTTTTGCATTCATACTGAAAGCTCATATATCAGTAAATGTACGAGTAATAATAGCAGCATGTCTGACTGACTACTGCATACCATGTAATGTATCAGAGTAACTTCATAACAACATATGATGGGCACACACTGACCCATTCATGGCTTTCTACTTATATCATCAGTATTTGACTATTGTGACATTACACTTATTATTGCACCTTTGTGTCTTTTGATAGACAACATATAAATAAAACATAAGGTCTGAATCTGATGACCATTGTTTGGATGTTGTACTTGCATATCATATAATCTCTTTACAGTTATGTTGTTCATATCTGTCATTACAGAGATACATAGTTGTTTCAGATGCTGGACTTGAAGACTGACTGTGATACGTGACACATGTCAAAACATACTGTGAAGCAGTATATTGATGTGGCAATATAAGATGACTTGCCATTATTATTGCATCCACATATTTATATATATATATATCAGTATTGTGAGAGTGATTTCCTTTCCTTTACATAACCTTTATTATGCTTCACTAACATTATTGTGCATAGTTTAACCTGTAGTTTGTTACATAATATATATGTGTATGACTATTGTCATGTTTTGTAACCTTTTGTACAAGGTGTCACCATGTATACGATGCCTGCCAATATACATAAATAATGGACATGTATTTTAACTGGCATATGCATTTCAGTGTATGACTTGTCACTGACTGTTTTTATTTTAGACATGTTTTGCATATGACTGCCATCTACATCACACACCATGTTGTAATTTAGTATAGACTGGATATATGCATATTATCACATAAGGTGTTATACAAACAGTAGTGTAACAAAACGTACATAGCAATTACAACATGTAGATTGTGTAACATTTCTACTCATTTTCATTTATAATTATTATGTATGTGAAATAATTTGTTCTTTTGCTCAAATCTGACAGACCGCGGGGCCTTTGCCAAATCACCAATTGGACGATGATGATGATGATGATGTGCCAGACAATTGCCAGATGAGTCAGATTCAGAAAACCAGGAAGATGACCAAGATAGGGAAGGTGATGATGATGATGACAGACAGGAACCTGCATATGTCATTGTTCCCGTGGCTCAGGGGAGAAAATATCCACCACCACACAAGCGATGATTGTTGAAACCAGATCTGGGATATAATGACAAACATCTTCCAGACACAAATGAGGGACATGATGGGTAAATTCTTTCGGGATATGACATGAGCCATGCACTACTTCTTCCCGGAGATCACTAGAGAAATCTTTTGTGATGACAGACCCCATCATGGAAAGATGTAAGTATTGTCTGTGGGATCCAATTTTGTAATGCTTCCTCCATGTTGTTTTCCATATTCAAATCTGTATGGCCTAGGCACACTTGTGCAGACTTCTATATTTTGGTCATGTTTTTCTGTCATATGACATAAGCATTGCACATATCAGGTTGTTTGTGGCTTCATCTTCTTACTTGCTTGCTGCTGCTGCAGTATGACACACATTACCAAAAGATGCAGGAGTTACTACTATTATTTACATAATTACCACATGCTGCCATTACTACATACATTGCTCCTTATGTGCAGGGTGCTACTCCTCACGTGTGTGTGTGTGTGTGTGTGTGTGTGTGTGTGTGTGTGTGTGTGTGTGTGTGTGTGTGTGTGTGTGTGTGTGTGTGTGTGTGTGTGTGTGTGTGTGTGTGTGTGTGTGTGTGTGTGTGTGTGTGTGTGTGTGTGTGTGTGTGTGTGTGTGTGTGTGTGTGTGTGTGTGTGTGTGTGTGTGTGTGTGTGTGTGTGTGTGTGTGTGTGTGTGTGTGTGTGTGTGTGTGTGTGTGTGTGTGTGTGTGTGTGTGTGTGTGTGTGTGTGTGTGTGTGTGTGTGTGTGTGTGTGTGTGTGTGTGTGTGTGTGTGTGTGTGTGTGTGTGTGTGTGTGTGTGTGTGTGTGTGTGTGTGTGTGTGTGTGTGTGTGTGTGTGTGTGTGTGTGTGTGTGTGTGTGTGTGTGTGTGTGTGTGTGTGTGTGTGTATGTGTGTGTGTGTGTGTGTGCGTGTGTGTGTGTGTGTGTGTGTGTGTGTGTGTGTGTGTGTGTGTGTGTGTGTGTGTGTATGTGTGTGTGTGTGTGTGTGTGTGTGTGTGTGTGTGTGTGTGTGTGTGTGTGTGTGTGTGTGTGTCTGTATGTGCATGTATCCCTATGCATGCAATGCACCATAATATTGTTATGTGTGATACAATCTGGCTCTTTCTATAACAGATATTACTGTTGCAGTTAGTATAATGTGAGTGGGACACAATGGTTCTACTTGCATTGTTACTGCCTCTACATAGGAGGGATGACAGCAACTTACATAATACATTATTCCCATTCTTACCACATAACACAGTGATGTTAAAGTGTGTTTATTTGTGCATGTTAGCTATGTGCATATATTGCACACATTTGTGTAATGATAGTTGCTGTTTTATGTGTGCTGACATGTATGTTGACAGGTCCTTGATTTTAAAAACGAAACTTCAAGTACACTCAAACCAAATGAATGAAGTCCAAACGAAATAAGTCACCGCTCAGTCAAGTAAGATGCAAAGGTTTATTGTAAAGCAACACACTTCTGCTTTTCGTCCTGCTCAAATCGCAAACTTCTTCATACAAATTAATCACAAACTCCAATGCCCTTAAATACTTGCTAATCAAGCAATCAAGTCTGTTAACTGAAAAAAGCTACAAGGTAGTATATCCAAAAACAGTTTGTCACTTCTATAAAATTGTGTAAAAACTTATGTATAAAAACGTGTATAAAAACATGTATGTAGGAACTCCAGCATATAAAAACCTAGTCAGTTTGCACTTCTTGTGCTAAACTTCTAATTTAAAATGTGTGTGAATGTGTAAATATTTTATTTCTAAATAAAAATAAAAATGAAAATAAAATTAAAAGTAGAATTAAAAGTAGCATTACAATTATTTTACAGCTATGATTCTCTACCAGGTTATAATTTAACCAGTAGAAAATAAGAATTATACCACAGACAGTGATAAAAACTATCTAATGAGGCTCTTGAGCCTCAAAATACATTTAATCGATAGGTAGTCATTGAGACCAGGAAAGTTACTTGCATCTAAATGTAATTGCCAAACGAATTCTAATTTTTCTAGTAATAATGAAGACGGACCTCCCCTCGCATTAACCGGCACCATGTCTATCCATTTAAAACTAAAGTCATGTTCAGGGTAAGTGTCTATGTGTTTGGCCGAGGCGTTTTCGCATTTATTTTTGTTAATGCAATACTGGTGCTCGTATACACATTCCCTCAGCTTCCTGTTGGTTTTCCTGACATAGAAAGCTGGACAATGGTTGCACTTGGCTAAATAAACTGCCCCTTTAGTTTGACAATCACTTTTGTTGTTAATGTTAAATTTAGTGTTCCCCACAACAAAAGAAGACCCTGTGGTCATACATTTACAAAACCTACACATGTTGCATTTAAACATGGCTTTTCTAATCTTGAAAGAATTATTATCTCCTGCTAAAATGCCCTTCAGGTTCATGCCTCTTCTAAGCACAATTCTTGGTTGGTCTGTAAGACTTCCTCTTGTTGAGTTCTCATTATTAAGGAAATGCCAGTTCTTCAGTATTATAGATATGATGCTGCCAGCATCGACACTAAAAGTACAAATAAAATTATGTTCATCTGGTGAATTTTCCAAGGTAGATACCGAAAGTGGATGGTTCTGCCTTTGGCTCAAAATTGGTACATACAAGCCATTATCTTTCTTAAGATTGGACTTCGTATGTCACTTCCAGAACCAATCTGGGGGGATACCCCCTTTTGATGAACATATCTTTTAATAAGTCACATTCCAAAAAGAAGTCATCTTTTTTAGAGACCATTCGTGCGGCTCTAACAAGTTGCCCTTTCACAACTGATTTCTTCTGTGACAAGGGATGACAACTTGAGTAGTGGAGAAAGGCATTAGAGTAAGTCTCCTTCCTGAAAATTTTGGAGGTGTAACAAGCTTTGTTATGATCTTTTGAAAGTTCCACATCCAGGTATACTATCTTCTCTGTGCAAAAAGAAAATGTAAACTATAGGAATGTAGTGGTGGAATTTAAATATGACAACTAATCTGTTGCCTGGGTAGAGTCTCCTTCAAATAAGATGTCATCCAAAAAGCGTGTGTAAAAGTAAATGCTTTTGGATGCACCAATACTGTCATTCAATAGGAAGTGATTCTCCCAGTATGCCATTACTAGGTTGGTGAAGCTGGCCCCGCAAGGAGAACCTATTGCTACGCCAACCTTTTGAAGGTAGAATCTGTTGTCAAAAGTCACAAAGTTGCAAGATAAAATAATATCGAGCAATTCACCCACCAAATCCAATTTCTCCCGGGTGGATCCATTTTTCTGCATAGTTGCCAAGGCCCATTCCATCCCCTCACCATGAGGGATGGAAGAATAGAAGTCTTTAACATCCACTGTTAGGACATTTCTGTCAACGTGAAAGGTCAAATTATTAATCTTGTCAAGGAAAGTCCAAGAATCCTTACAAATTTGGTCTTCCGATAAAAGATATTTCTTCGTATAAAAATCTGCAACCTTTGCACAAGCATATGTTATGCTGTTTCTTGCATCCACTAAGGGACACATTGGGGAGATCTTGTAAGTTCTTATGAAATTTAGGGATACCAAAAAATATAGGTATCCTTGGGGCTGGCATCTTAAGATAGTTAAACATGTGGACATCAATCCGGCCTTCGATGAACATGTCATTGACGTAAGAATTAATTCTGTTATAAGCAATGTTCATCTCATTCCTGGATACCTCCTTATAAGAGGCTGTTGAAATGATGTTATTCATTCTGTCCACATAGTCGTCCTTGCCCATGATGACCACGCCTCCTCCTTTGTCAGGTTGCATGATCCTAACTGGGGCCTCCTGAAGAATTTTAAGCATACCTTTTTCATATTGGGTGATGTTGGGTTTTGTGAGGTGCACCTGAGGTCTCTGTTTTAAAACACTTCAGATGTCAAATTCACAAATCTGCTCAAATAATAATAGAGCAGGATAAAGAGGGGGGTTGTATACACTAGAAATACAAAAGTCCGGTTTGGGACTATTGTTGTGGCCCAACAGTATTTTCAAATTCAAGCTCCTAACAAAACTCTTGAGGTCAATGACTGTCCTGGCTACATCTGCCCTGGCTGTAGGAACAAACTTGATAATAAATCTACCAGTTCGGGTGCAATGTCAAGGTCAGAGTAGTTAAAAATTTTAAAGTCTTTACTAGAATTAAAAATCACCCTGCAGTTATTGCTCATGTTAGGAATAGTCATCGGCATTGGTAAAATCATTTCCTCTGATTCCTGTTCCTGTTCTGTTTCTTGCCATGAGCAGGACTGTGATTGAAAGCCGTGTTCTGAAAATTTGCATTGTTTACAACCGTGTGGTAAAGTGATTCGCCAGGTGAGTTGTTGTTATTCCTATTACAAATACGTTCACTTCTCCGTATATTATTGTTAGCTGTTGCTGCATTGTTGTTATCTTCCAAAAGTTCCACTCTCTCAGGGGAAATATTATACCCAGGTTCTTGTGGTGCTCTTGCCTCAAGTAAGTAATTCCCCTGGGAAAGTGATGGTTTGGGGTAAGCAGTCCCCTGTCTATAATCTTTAAGATCCTGGTTTAATTTTTTAACTTTGGTGGTTTTCAGTTTAGTCATATATTGGTCTATGCTGTTGCAGATTCTTTCATAATCAAACCGGTACCGTAAATAATCTTGGTCCACTTTTATTAAATTATCCAACACAGTTGTTTCCTTAATCAACATATTAATGTTGTTCTGGTAATGGGTGCATAACAATTCTAGTAACTCAAACCCATGTTTATCAAATAAACACAGTAACTCCTTATGAAACAATGAACCTTCGGCAAGCCCAGTCGGGGATTGCCATGACCTAAGCCCTTTTGGTATAATTTTTAAACGCTGACATTCCCGGAAGTAAGCAACTTCCAGTTGTAATTTTCTCAACTTTACCAGTTTCTGGTCAAGTTCTTGCAATTTAAAAGATAAATCAGTACCTGAAGACTCCAAAAATTCCGGGTTATTGTTTTGTGTGCAGTCGTCAAAAACGAACGGTCTTTCTATCCAGTTGCCAAGTAAAAAAGCCTCTTGTATACTGTTAAGCATGTTCCCTTCTGTTTGGTTTCCCGAGGCAAGGTGCACATTATTAGCACCAGAGGAAGCTGAAATTCTCGAGCCCACATTAAACCCTTGAGGGCCGAGTTGTTCTATATGCTGTGCTGTCTCCAGTCTCTTTGATAAGGAGTCGATCTTCTGTGTTAAGCACTTGATTAGTTCTGTTAGATTCCCACATTCCTCAGTCTGGCTTGGTGAAATAGGCATGCTGGTGACCATTCTGCTGGCCATTTACAAACAAACTGATGCAAATAGAAACTTCAGGTACACTCAAACCAAATGAATGAAGTCCAAATGAAATAAGTCATCGCTCAGCCAAGTAAGATGCAAAGGTTTATTGTAAAGCAACACACTTCTGCTTTTCGTCCTGCTCAAATCGCAAAATTTCTTCAGCCAAATTAATCACAAACTGCAATGCCCTTAAATACTTGCTAATCAAGCAATCAAGTCTGTTAATTGAAAAAAGCTACAAGGTAGTATATCCAAAAACAGTTTGTCACTTATATACAATTGTGTAAAAACTTATGTATAAAAACATGTATAAAAACATGTATGTAGGAACTCCAGCATATAAAAACCTATAGTCAGTTTACACTTCTTGTATTAAAATTCTAATTTAAAATGTGTGTGAATGTGTAAATATTTTATTTCTAAATAAAAATAAAAATGAAAATAAAAATAAAATTAAAAGTAGAATTAAAATTATTTTACAACTATGATTCTCTACCAGGTTATAATTTAACCAGTAGAAAATAAAAATTATACCACAGACAGTGATAAAAACTATCTAATGAGGCTCTTGAGCCTCAAAATACATAAATAAATGTGCAATCACATTGGCCAAACACATATACACCTACCCTGAAAATGAGTTTCGTTTTAAAGGGATAGACATGGTGCCGGTTAATGCGAGGGGAGGTCCATCTTCATTATTACTAGAAAAATTAGAATTAGTTTGGCAATTACATTTAGATGCAAGTAACTTTCCTGGGCTCAATGACTACCTATCAATTAAATGTATTTTGAGGCTCAAGAGCCTCATTAGATAGTTTTTATCACTGTCTGTGGTATAATTCTTATTTTCTACTGGTTAAATCATAACCTGGCAGAGAATCATAGTTGTAAAATAATTGTAATGCTACTTTTAATTCTATTTTTAATTTTATTTTTATTTAGAAATAAAATATTTACACATTCACACACATTTTAAATTAGAAGTTTAGTAGAAGTGTAAACTGACTATAGGTTTTTATATGCTGGAGTTCCTACATACATGTTTTTATACATAGGTTTCTACACAATTTTATAGAAGTGACAAACTGTTTTTGGATATACTACCTTGTAGCTTTTTTCAATTAACAGACTTGATTGCTTGATTAGCAAGTATTTAAGGGCATTGCAGTTTGTGATTAATTTGTATGAAGAAGTTTGCGATTTGAGCAGGACGAAAAGCAGAATTGTGTTGCTTTACAATAAACCTTTGCATCTTACTTGGCTGAGCGATGACTTATTTCATTTGGACTTCATTCATTTGGTTTGAGGTCCTTGATTTTGTAATTTATGTAACATTTTAGGTCATGGTGCCCCACTGTAACAATGACATTACGTGTCATGTGCTGGCAGTTATTGTGCTATGTTGTTTCACAATACTGAGACAGATACATATAAACATGTATGCTTCACATACTGCATTGACATTCACGGGTCCCTTAGTGAGTATACAGACGTGATGCTTTACTTAGCATTATTTATGATTCCTTTTTTCTCCTTATCATGCTTATGGCACTAGTCAGTCTTTTTGAAACTAGCATATATTAGGAAATTTACAGTGTCAAAAGAGCTCCCCCACCACCACCGCCACCACATACACACACACACACACACACACACACACACACACACAGGAACATAGATGCTCAGGGCTTGTAAGATTGCTCCTTTCACCCAATCTCAAGTCATCAGTTTCCCAATCTTTCTGAAAAAATGATTTCTATTTTGCTAGGTGGATTCGCAATCTTCAAAAATATTTTTCAGTGCAGACGGTATACAAGACTGTCAATAAGCTTGCAAGATTGCCCCTTCCCCCCAGTCTCAAGCCACTGTTTTCCCCATCTTTCTGCAAAAATATTATCTCTGTTTTGCTATGTGGATTTGCAGCCTACAAAAAATAGTTTTCAGTGCAGACAGTATATAAATCACCTTGCAAAAATTATAAAATATAAAAAAAATATATATATATAAACTAAAACTATAAATAGCTATATGTTAAAGATAGTACAAACACGTACCCACGTCTATGACTAAATCTGGACAAGTAATGAAATTGGTGCCCTGATATACGTGTGCTATTAATAAATTAAATTGCTTGATGAATTAGGTACAATGGAGTTCCATATATATATATATTGGTCTTTATATATACAACTCTCTATGCATCCAATAAACACCATATACATACTAGTTAAATGTTAGACAAAATGGGAGCATTTCTAATATTCGGTGACTAGATTAGCTTATAATAGGAGGACATAGCTGCACCATATTTTGGGCCAAGTTTGAATTTGCATAGAGATGAGACATCTCATAGATCATCCCTTGTTAAGATTCCAACATTTTATACTAGTGATAGATTGGAACTCAACAATATTATTTCTAAGAATTGGTCAATTTTACAAGTGGATGGAGATATAAGGGAGATTGTGGGTGATAGACCACATTTCTTATATCGAAACAAGATGAATTTAAAGAGGATGCTCTGTTACCCTAGGAACAAGGAAGTACATTCTGGTGAGGAACATATTAGACCATGTGGGCATTGTAATTTTTGTATGTATATAGACATTAGTAAGAGCTTTTTTCATCCTGACCTACGTAGAGATTTCAGGACATCAGTTAGAGCTGACTGCAAGACACCCAACCTTGTTTACTGCTCTTCCTTTTATGTTGGAAAAACTAATAGACCTTTTAGGGATAGAATACGTGAGCATGTGTACCATATTAGGAAACAACTGGAGCACAATGCCCTAGCTAAACACATCATACAACATGATGAATGTCATACTTTTCTTTTTAGAGCCCTAGAGGTTATTTCTCCCCGTATACGTGAAGGTGACATTAGGAACCATACCGAGTTTAGGGAGAATAATTGGATTATAACACTGAGGGCTGATAGAGGTATGGGACTCAATGAAAGGGCATCTATAAAACCTTCATTAAGGAAACGTCGTAATATTAGATAGTTTTGGAAAGATGACCACAATGTTCATTGTCTACATTTCCTACATATATTTTATAAGTTAATCTAGTCACAGAATATTAGGAATGCTCCATTGTGTCTAACATTTAACTAGTTTATATATGGTGTTTATTGGATGCATAGAGTTGTATATATAAAAAACAATATATATTTATATATATATATATATATATATATATATATATATATATATAGATATATATATATATATATATGGAACTCCATTGTACCTAATTCATCAAGTAATTTAGTTTATTAATATCACACGTATATCAGGGCACCAGTTTCATTACTTGTCCAGATTTTGTCATAGACATGGGTACGTGTTTGTACTATCTTTAACATATAGCTATTTATAGTTTTAGTTTATACATGTATATATATATATATATATATATATATATATATATATATATATATATACTTTTATTTTTTATAATTTTTGCAAGGTGATTTATATAGTAAAGTTGTTTATAGTAGATACACAAATGCTTTTAGAAGATGTCTTTAAATATATGTTGTTTATTAAAGTAGTAATTGATAAAGCCTGATTGGTCATAAGCTTTTTGAATTTAGCTATAAATGCCTTGGGGAAGGTTATTTAACATGGATCTGACGAAGCTTTGTAAGCGAAAGCGTGCTCATCCATTCCATTTGTTTTTTATTGGAGAATAAAACAGAATTTTATACAAGACTTTCCTGCTTTTGCTCCATTTTTACTAGTGTGGGCACTAATATATTTATAAATATTTCAAATACTCTTGCCCCTACCAGAAACAAAAAAGTAAAAAAATACCCCCCCCCCCCCCCGGCTGTCTCATTCTATAAGAATTATCATGTAAAAATGTGACCAAGTATGTAAACAATGGCACAAAATAAAACCCCTCAAATCTTACATTTATACAACCTCACCAAGAAGCAAATTCACCTAGACAAATATATATATATATATATATATATATATATATATATATATATATATAGTTCTACCTGACTTAGTCGACAGCGCAGAACACCGACAATGGAATCCGGAGCTCCAGAAGATCGACAATGAAGAAGACCGACGCGAATCGCGAGTGCCAGAACATTGACAATGCAGAAGACCGACACGACGGATGACAACACCGACGCCGAGGATGCCGACATGGGAAAAGGCTGTGTGAGTATGCGGTAGTGACGGACGTTAGGGTGTGAGTCAGGTAAGTGTGGATATTGACGGTCTGTGGGGATAGGGGTGGGTTAAGTGAGTTAGGGTTAGGGAGCGATAGGGGTGGGTTAAGTGAGTTAGGGTTAGGGAGCGGGTTAGGTAAGTGTGCGGTAGGGATAGACTTTGGGATAGGGGCGGGTTAAGTGAGTTAGGGTTAGGGAGCGGGTTAGGTAAGTGTGCGGTAGGGATAGACTTTGGGATAGGCGGGTTAAGTGAGTTAGGGTTAGGGAGCGGGTTAGGTAATGCGTGTCGATAGTGACGGACCTTAGGGTTAGGTAAGGTTTAGTGTGGGTTTGTAAGGATTTTGGTGTGCTTGTGTTGTGTGTGTGGTTTGTGGAATGGGGATGTGTTTTGTTTTTGATTGTTGTTATTGTGGTGTGTGCAGTGTATGGGGTTTCGTGTTTGTGTACCGTCGGTTATTTCGTTGTCGGGTATGTGAGGTTTCGTGTTAATGCACTGTCGATTATGTGGTGTCGGTGATGTCGTTGTCGGTGTTGTGTGGTTTCGACTATGTCAGGTAGAACCATATATATATATATATGTATATATATATATATATATATATATATATATATATATATATATACACACACACACATATATATATATATATATATATATATATATATATATATATACACACACATTACTCTGACCTGCAAGATAATCATAAAAATAATCCAAATTCTGGAGCTAAATTAAAAAAACTTTTCAACCAGGCTTTCCTTTCTCACAGAACCCCTATCCAGACATATCCCCTCAGAAACAGCTAGCAAATTTAATACATTCTTCATCGGCATCATAGCTTCTCTTACCTCCAGCTCTCAGTAACCATTTAATCTACCTCAAAACTCTACTAGTCCTGGCATCCATGCCTTCAGTCTCCAACCTATCTCCACATCATATGTGAAACAGTTATTAAGGAATTTAAACCCTGTTCCCCTTCTGCTGATGATCTCCCTGCTGAGTACCTTAATCTCACTGCAGACTCAATAGCATACCCAATTTCAATTCAGATTTACAGATCTATTCAGCACTCCCTGCCCTGTGGTAAAAAAACTTTCATTATTACCCTACATGAAGATTGCAACTATTCTGAAATTTCTGCCTTTAGGCCTAACGCTATCTTATCCCACTTTCTAAGATCCTGGAAAAGTGTTATCATACACAACTCCTTCAGTACCTCTTGCAAAATGATCTCCTAACCCCAATACAACATGGTTTCTAACCAGGTCGTATGACCATTACAGCTGTCCTCCAATTTTCCTACATTATTAGCAAGGCTAGAGACCAAGGAAAGTTTATCTCTTCCATTTTCCTAGATCTCTCAAAAGCCTTTGATGCAGTGTCAGATGAAACAATTCATACTCAGATGTCCTCTCGGCTTCCGAAGCCACCTCCTTTATGGTTCTCTAACTACCTTTCTGAAATATATCAATCTGTTGATTGCCTCTCATCTTTTTCTGCTTTTCTTCTTATTAAAATGGGTGTTAATCATTGCTGTATTATTGGTGCACTGCTCTTTAACATTTTTATCAATAATTTGTATACCTCATATCAACAAGCTTGCCTTGTTCACTATGTAGATGACTCCGTTCCAGTCTGACAGCCCACTTGAGCATCCAGGGCATAAAATGTATTCATCTCAGTCGTGCTGTGGCTTCATCAAAACCATCTTTTACTTAATCCCAAAAAGAGTAAACTAGTACTATTTTTCCAAAGTCCCATGCCAATGTTATAATTAACTTCCACATTACTTCTTTAAACAATACAGTTATTGAAGCACTTACCCATACTAAATTACTTGGAATCATCACAGGTGACAACTTTAAATTTGATCTTCACATACAAAACTGTATAAAAATAACTAATCAAAATCTAGGTTTACTATATAGAGCAAAACCTTTCCATACTCTTTCCAGTAGAATCCCCCTAGCTACCACTTATCTTTCGCCCTCTCTTCTCTGTGGCTCACCTATTCTGACTAACATCCAGGTGTCTCTAAAATCACAGCTAGAGCAATGTCATAATACGACAGCTGAATTTTGCAGCTAATCTGCCACATACAGCTCATCATTACTTTGCATTATGTGCTCTCATAAAATACTATATTACTCCTCTACCTCCCCTTCTATCTCCATGGTACTTCATTACTAGCTTCTAAATTGCTCCCTACACTCTCAAGACAAAAACCTACTTAAAATCTATAAAACAAAAAGTATGGGGCAAAGTTTATACTCACACTGCATATCGAAACAACAGAACTCTATCCCAAATTCAGTCAGACCCATATCTAGCCTCCATGATATAAGTCCTTTCTCAAAGAATTTCTCACTAACTCATGTCTATGCCCAGGCACCTCACCTGTATGATCCATATTAACAAATACTTTACAGTCATACTAACGTAATATCTCATCATACTATCTTTCTATACCTTTCAACACTTGCCCCCTCTCCTCTCTTAAGGTGGACTTGTATCATTTTATTTTTATTTCCTAGCTTAGTATACTATACTTCTAATACTTTTGTATATACTGATTGTCATATTTAATTGCCATTTTTTTTTAATTTTATTTTTCATTCTTACATCACTGTTGTCTCCTCAACCTTTATTATATCCTATGTATTCTGCTATCAAACTGTATATATGGTTTGTAGTAGTGTTTTATTTAATGATATTTAACTCTCTGGAGCTTTTCTCCCCAGGCCTTTGCTGAAAATGGGTATTTATTACCCATTTAGACTTTCCTGTTAAACAAATGTCAATAAATAATAAAAAAAATAATAATGTATACATGTATTAGCATGCATGTCTGGCATACATGCCTGTGTGTAGTACATATGCACTGATTTAACTAGATATACATTTGTATTGCCATAATATGATTGACCCACAAACACCCTTGTAATATGCAAGTTGTTAAATTTACTTATTCCATTTTGTTGTGCTGTACCTGTATACATAGTCCTAAACATGTATGGTAATCTTTATATCAGTAATGGTGATTCTACCACCTGTTGTACTTTGTTTGCATGGCAGTATATATGGGTATGTGATATTCAAAGCTACTTTTGTTGTGTACCCATGTCGTTTGCTGTTTAATTGTTGTACATTACTGCGTGGTTTGTGTCATTTGTACACAGATACGTTTATAGCCATCCCCATTGCACTATTCCTATATGTCAGATGTTGGCCATTTGCTTCACTGTACATTGAGAGAGCTTGCTGTCCATCTTGCATTGTGAACACATGCATGTGTCTCCTTAGCTATGGTTGTCCTGCTTTAATCTGTGCCTACTTTTGTTTGCTGTCATTTCCTCACTGCTGTGAGCCTCTGCTGCCTGACTATATCCCCCCTTATAGATCTTCCCTTTTTTTCACATATACATGGGATATGTTATGTGTACATTTACCTTCCTGAAAGTTATCATCATTGTCATGTAGGTGTACTGGTACAATATGACATTGTGCTGCCATGATGGATATTATACACATGCAAGGCATGTGCACACAGCGTGTTGGCAATTGAGTAGAGTCCATCAGTGTTTATGCTGTACTTGTGTGCTGTGGATCACTCAGATATTTCTATGCCTCCTGCCTATGCACAGGCTTGAATTCTTTAGCTTTCATTAACCATATATGTTTCACCATTTAAATAATATAGCATGTCATTGGTGTGGCTATGTGTGATGAACATTCTTTCAGCCTGGCTTATGTAATGTCATTGCATGTTATGCATCTGTGTTGAACACCTTAACAGCCATATGTTTTGCATCTAGCATGGCATACATTTTTGAAATATGGATCCCATTTTTCCTGTATTTGTGGTGTGTATATTTATTTATTTATTAAACAGCCATATTAACCTTTGGCTGTGGTTCTGCTGTTTGGCACTGTGCTTAGTTGTTAGCTTTTCGCATGCAGGGTTGGAGGTTCTAGTCTGCTCTTGCATTTCCTCATACTTGCTGTTGCTTGGCTTACACTTGCACTGCTGACAGCCTATTGGATGATTGGATTTAATAACCATTATGTACTGCAATAACAGCAATCCCCATTTAGTGTTCCCCAACACACACCTATCATTGGTCATACTCATTCTGGTATGATTGTTACACAGTTTGCAACATCATGGTGATGACTTGTGCTTTTATACATATTCATTTTTTGGGTTGCACCATGTCAGATATGTATCCCTACCCTATTTGCCATTTTTCTTTCACCTGTGTTGTATGGTTTATATGTGTGCTGTCTGTGTACTTTACCTATCCTCTGTGTGTATTTCCAAACTTGGTCTGCCATGTCTTGTGACATTTGTTATATGTTTGTACCTACTTTTTTGCCCACCTCCTCTTTCCATGCCTTGTCTATTCCTTCAATTCTCACCCCCAAAAATGGGGAATATTCCCATAAAAAATTGCCTATGCCCCTTTGACTCTCCCTCTGAAGTTCCTATTCCATCTTACCCCTTGTGTGTCCATCTTCTTCACCTTCAACCCACATCCTCTTGTCTGACATCCCATTTCCTTGAGTGTGTGTGTTACTTGTGTTCACTTTGGGCAGGATTCACGATGGTTTGCACGGAGTCTAAGAGTCGTGTAAGACTCCATGCAGCCATAGCGATCCAGGGACAGCCCGAAATACCGTGTAAGAGACCAGCTAAAACGTCTCTTACACGGGCAGGGCGTGGATATGCTAATTACCTCACTTGCAGCCGAAAGGCATGCAAATGAGGTAGATTAGCGATCCATGAAGCTGAAACCAGCCTGTGTAAGAGTCGTGTTAGGTGCAGAAATGTACTCAGTTGACAACTGAGTACGTTTCTGCAAATAACCCAATGGAGCCATGTCAGCACCAAATAAAGTGTGCATATGTGTCAGGCAGCATGCTAATGGCCAAATATGTGGCCATTGGCACGGTAACCCGATGCAAACATGAAAAAAAATAAATAATTTTTTTTTCGGTGATCGGGAGGTTTAAACGCAGCGCAGCCCCGTGCAAACGGGCTGCACTATATAAAACATAAAAATAAAGGTTTTAAACCCACAAATGTGGGTTTTATGCAATGCATGGATTTATAATGCAGGGACTAGCAGACTGAAAGCAACATGGCCACCGTTTAGTGGTTGCTAAGGGGGGAAGCTGAGTGTAAGACACGTAACTAAGCATTAGTAGGCAATCCTATGTAAATGAGTGGTAGGATAGTGAATCTCACTGTCACATAGCAAATGAGCACATTCCGTGTAGTGTAAGAGTTACATAAAGGGGAGTAACAGAGTAGGAGATAGGTGACATCACAGGGGGGAATGTTAGAAAGAAATCAAGCTCATTGGAGCAAAGTGGTATGTGAAAGATGTCAGTCACACAGCATAGAAAGAGGAATGTCAACAGATAAGCATGGGAAAGTCAAGAAATGGAAGGTGTACACTGTGGCTAACACCAAAGTTTCTTGCTGTGCGTGCAAGCGCCCGTGTGCACCCTGGGAGGCACGAGTAAGACAGAGTGTGCGCGTGTAAGGCAGAGTAAGCATGTAGGAGCCTGTTTAAAGATCTGTAAACCTGTTTGCGCTGGTGTGCGTGCGTTTTAACCCGAATAAGCAGATTCTAGACCGTGTAAGCATGTGTGCACACGTGGTAGCCACTGTGAGCATGTTTTCTCTGGCATGCATGCTGCTCCCCCCTGAGGAAACAGAGAGGAAAAAGGAAGCAGAAGAAATAGTAGGAAGGTAGCAGGGAATACTGGCAAAGCTAGCAGGTGAAAACAATTAGAAGCTGGCAATTACACAGGCAGAATACTAGCCCAGCCCAGCACTTAAAACACTGCAAACAGCATTGCAGTATGTTTCTCTCAAGAGACACTGCAAGACAGGAGTAAGCTATTAGAAGTGAAAACTGAAAAAGCTGCACTCAGACCAAACATGCTAGGGGCTGCCATAGCTGTTATAAGGACACATAGGAGACTTGCTGAGGATGGTGACAATGCAAATGCTGCCAGACAACCCACAGTGAGGAGACGAGAAGCATGTACAGGCCCAGGGTCACCTACCAGGGGTTACATGAGCTGGAGATAGTGGAGCACTATAGAGTGGACAGAGACCTCCTGCAGCACATTGTTGAGCTGTGCAGGCCACGCCTCATACACAGAAACAACAGAGGGGGAACCCATCCCAGTGGAAACCAAGGTATGTGTTGGCCTAAGAATACTAGCAACAGGTACCTTCCAGAGACCAACTGGTGATATGATGGGGATCTCACAGCCATCAGCATCCAGGGTACTGCACCAGTTCCTGGATGCCATGTCGGCACATGTCGGAGATCATGTATATTTCCCCAATTCCCATGAGGCATTGGCCAGCAATATGCAACTCTTCCAGCAAATAGCGGAATACCCTGAGATAGTGGGTGCAATAGACTGCACGCATATACGCATCAAGGCACCAGCTGGTGAGTGGGGTAGGGCCTACATTAACTGCAAGGGCTTCCCCTCCATCAACTGCCAGGTCATGTGTGATGCCCAGGGCATAATAACGAATGTGTGTGCTGGCTGCCCTGGAAGCTACCATGACTCCCATATCTGGCATCTGACGCAGCTGTACCAGACATTTGCCAATGGGGACATCCCACATGGACACTTAGTGGGGGATGCTGGATATGCACTGGAGCCGTGGCTGATGACACCCATCAGAAACGCACACACACCTGAACAAGAATGCCATAATGAGGCACACACACAAACACGAAATGTAATAGAGCGTGTGTTTGGGCTGCTCAAGTCACGGTTCCGGTGCCTGGACACATCTGGTGGAGCCTTGCAGTACTCACCAACTACAAGTACCCAAATTGTCATGGTATGTGCTATGCTACATAATGTGATACTGTAAAAACAGCTGCAGCAGGACCAGCATAGGGCCGGGACAAACAGCCCCCCACCATTGCCAAGGCCATCACAGGCAGAGCGTGACTCAGAGGAGGAGCAACCTGAGCCTGCCCCAGTAGGCAGAAGGAGGCGTGCCCAGTATGCCTTGGCCTTGGCAAAGAGGCAACGCATAGCACATACACTGGCTCAGTAGGAACCCTGGGGATGATACCCCTCTCTGACTCACTCATATAGTAAAAGGGATGCCTAAGATGACACAATCTGCTTTCAAACATGTACAGGGAGTGTAGTATGTGCATCCGACATAGGCAGCCCTGCAGCACCAGCTGAGGCATGATTGCCATGTGTTAAGCAATGTAACACCATCTAGTATATGCAAACATGATGACCCTGCCTAACATCTCACCCTCACCAAGCATGATGCCACACTATGAAGACAACAAGATCAAGTACAATAATTGGATGAAGTATTGCTGTTAGTCAAAGGGGAACAAATGGCTGACAGCCTGGGATGACATGCCGAGCAAGACATGATGCTCCACCTGCTAGGGATGGCACGCACCCAGCACACCTGGCTGTGTGGATACTGGCAAAGGCTGTTGTCACCCCCACTGTGCCTTGAATAGGTAAGGCTGGAAACACAAACCCACCACCATAGGTAGCACGAGGGATAACAACCTGGACGTAATGCTACCCAATGCCAGAAGTCTAAACTGCAAGATGCATGCAGACCAAACCCACCTCAGCATGGAGAATGGTAATATCTGTTCTGTAACAGAAACCTGGGTCAAGGCTCAGAAGAGCACCCTAATACTACCAGATTATGCCTTATACCATGCTTTAGAGCCCCAAAACATGGAACAAACTACAATAGGAGTGTGGCTATCAATAATTGCCAAGGATAACCACACCCCCAGGTTGGTACCACAGCAAGAAGCAGCATGGACTATCCATGGGCAAGTAACAGTGGCTCAAACTGCGTCCCAGTTTGCAGCCTGCTACAGACCACCCTCCCAAACCCAGGAACCCCAGTCAGCCTTCCTGAAGACACTGCAGAGTATGACTATCTCAACAAATACCAAACAAGGCACACACACAGTATGACATAGGTGGTAATCCATTATGTACGGAAGAAGTAATCAGGGACCTAGGGACACAAGTGGACAGTAACCCATCATGTGACACTCACATTGCCAAGGTGGCCAGGAAGACCTGCTGTATTGCCCACCTTAACATGAAAGGATGCACATGTAGATCAAGAGAGGTCACTGTGCCCCCATACTCTTCTCTTATCAGGCCCATACCTGAGAACAATGCCCCATTGTGGATGTACCTTACCTAACACCTGCAGCAGTTAGAAAGACCCCAGACGTTCCTCACCAAGAGGATAAAGGGTACAAACATTTGTCATCTGCTGCCTGGCTGAAGAAACCACAGCCCAATTCACATGCATACTGCCCAGTCAGAGGCGATGCATGCCTGATGTACAAGGCCATGTCCAACCCAGAATGAATGGACATGCTCCACTGCAGAAACCCCAAATCCAGCAGAGACACCACAGTGAGATATCTGAACCTCCACACATAGATAAATAGGATGTGCTGGAGGGACAGATTCATAACCCAGAGGCTCCTTACACTCTGGAACAGAATCCAAGTCCATGATAGGCTGAGCTCCATACTCATACTCAACAAGAGAAATCCGGTCAAGTGCATGGGAGATAGTAGGTGTACAGTGGGGGCCATCTCTGTGTCACATCTAGTAAAGTAAACCCTAAATGGGCATAATATGCACATTGCAAGGGGTGTCAAAAGCCACACACAGTCTGTCTAGGCTCAAACATGGCCAGGGCAGATAGCCTAGTATGAACCTATGAACCTATGATGACACAAATTGTGCAGGACACAAAGGATAATCACACAGCGGTCCTAACTGATGGTAGGAACCATGGTGATAATCCACAGATATGCTCTGCATTACTCAAATATCACAAACAATACACCAAACCCACACACATTGCCAACATCCAACCTAACAGAGTCTTCGCAAACTTCCCACCAGCACCAAACTGCCAAATATCTATCCCAGCAGAGTGCTGGCCCCCTGACATTGCAGATGCTGAGGAAACAGCCAGCATCTACAAAGCAAACCACACAGCATCAATGGTACCAGATGGTGTCCTGGGTTGTGTCCAACAAGAACTGTAAGAAGAATGGAACACCAAATAGCACTACTGCTCACTCTCAGTCATATCACAGGATATGTACCCAAAGAGCAGTGTACAGCAACAGTGGTCCCTCACCACAAAGGTGGTGCCTGAATGGATACTGCAAACAATCACCCCTCAACCCTGACTATCTTGGTCGGCAAAGTAATGGAGAGGATGATCATGGACCCCAGGAATATCGAGATTGGGTACCTACAGACATTGGACCCTACCCAGTGTGGCTTTCATAGGGCAGCTCCTGCCCCTTAAACATGTCTGACTAATGTGAAACACGCACCAAGGCCATTGATGAGGGGAATGTGGTTTGCACAGACTATCTGGACCTTGCTAAACCCTTCCATACAATACCCCAGTTGTTCAGTACAGATAAGCTCACCAGCCTAACTATAAACCCCTATCCAAGTAGATGGGTTGCAAACCAGCTCAAGGACAGAACTGACCTGGTCAGAAATGCTGCTGCCATGTCAGACTACAAACCAGGTACAACTGGCATCCCACAAGGCACGGTCCTGTGACCTCTCTTGTATGGTATATATGTCACATAGGTACAGGCCAACATGAAAGGACTGTGTCTGAACAGGTTCACAGATGACTACAACCTGCCCACCATATCGGACCCTCCAGCTGACACAAGCATCCTACAAAAGGCACACATAGAAACAGACAAGTGGTGCTACAGCCATGTCAACAAGCAAAATGCAGAATAGTGTATAGTCATCCCCTGTGGAAACACAGTATGTGGCCACAAATTACCACATAGGTGTTAACCCATTAAGTACATCAGGAGCAATAAGAGACCTGGGGACACAAAGTGATAGATATCCTGCATGTGACAACCATGTGTCTGTAGTGGTTACAGAAACATACCATATACCCACCTAATCATGAAGGTAAGCACAGCTAGGTCAGGGTAGGTCATTGTGCCTCTCCAGTCATCCATCAGCAGCCTCACAATTGCGTACAATGGCCCTTGTGGGATGTACCTTAGCAGACACCTGCATCAACTGGAAAGACCCTACAAATACCCCACCAGGAGGATCTCAAAGCTGTAACAGATGCCATGTTTTGCCTGATTAAACAAACTGCAGCTCCACACAGTGCCATACTGCCTGGCTAGAGGTGATCTGTGCCTGATGTATAACGCCATGACCAAGCTGGAATCAATGGACAGTTGCCACCATGTAAAATCTGAATGCTGGTGACCTATGCACATGACAGGCATGAACCCCAGCACAGACATAAACAGGACATGCCGTACCGATTGGTCCATAACCCAGAAGCTCACTCCACTCATGACTAAACTCCCAGTACAGGTTATCCAGGGAGTCCCTCATTGACTGTCATCCAGAGGAATCATGATGACTGGATGGGAGATGGTAGGTGTACCCTGGATATCACCTGCATGTCATGGGTAGACAGAGGCACAGCACACTAACCTTTAAATATATCATGGCAAACACCAGTAAATATGTGTGTTGAAGGACAAACACTCTCTGACTAGAATTGCAAATGGCCTAGGGCACATGGCCATTGTTTGTCACTGTCCACACAAGTTGTGGAATACATTAACAATGTCGGACAATCTTGTTCTATGTTGTCCATATCTGAACAAAAAGCAACAAGGTCATATCTGCACAACTGGCCTTCAACCAGTCTGGTGTGCTCACTATAAATAATACAAGCAGTGATAGGACTGAAACAGATGATACTGTCCACTACATTGAAAGTACTGAACCAGTACACTATACGACAATACACTGTTTAGTCAGTATGAAAGGATGTTGACAACTGTATGCAAACTATCCCATGGCAACCCTGCAGGCACAGTATAATGCCTGTTAGGTTCAGACACAAAGCAGTTGGGCAGTAAGAACACAACCTGACGTCCAACACTCAACTGTACATGTGAAATATAGATGAACTCCACACACAAACACAAATGTGGTGGACCGCAGATCTCAACATATGGAAAGTTCACACTGGGCATGCTCGCACACTTAGATAAATGAGATGTGTCAGTCAAGCAGCCATATAAACTGTGAACTGGGCATGCTCACACACTTAGGCCATGTCACTTGGCATTTGTATGTGTTAATACAGGAATCTCCCACAATACAGAAATCTGCCCAGTGCACAGAGTGAAATTACAACAGAGACATAAGTAAAGTAGTGGATCCCACTCATATGCAAACATCTGCCACAGTACACAAGTTGTTCATAGAGACAGGAAAAGCTATGGCAATAAAGACCCACAAACAGTTTATGAGCAACAGATACTTGCATCTGACAAGTAAACATATGGCCGTAGAGTTCAATACTAGGCTGTTGTCCCTAGGAAATACAGAAGGCTATCCACAGTGTAATTGGCATCTGCCTCTGCAGTACAGTAGGCCACTGTGCCTCTGCAAAGTTAATGCATATATATGCTCTCCCCCTTACTGATGGATAGTAACAGATGTACATACCTCAACAAAAATAATGATGTCAGCACACTATACATATGTCAGGAGCACAAATGCTACCTAGCAATTTGAATAGTGCGCTCAGCTACTGCGTCTCCTACAAGTGTCATAACATAGTTAGGTAGGGGTTTGAATCCTGCAAGTGTTCAGTGTGTGAATGTGGGGGGAGTAGGGTGTGTGCAATTCTATGTATAAAAGAAATGTCCCTTTTGGCAACTAGTCCAACACACCACATGCTGCATATTTCACTGTCTAAACACTGATGATGTCAGCACCCTATAAGTACAGCAGGAGAAAACAAGCCTCCCAGTAATGCAAATAGCGCGCTCTGCTACTGCGTCTCTCACAAGTGTCCTAACATAGTTAGGTAGGGGTTTGAATCCTGCAAGTGCTCAGTGAATGTGGGAAGAAGAATAGGGTGTGTGCAACCCTATGTGTAAGAGAAATGTCCCTTTTGGCAACTAGTACAACACACCACATGCTGCATATTCCACTGTCTAAACACTGATGATGTCAGCACCCTATAAGTACAGCAGGAGAAAGCAAGCCTCCCAGTAATGCAAATAGCGCACTCTGCCACTGTGTCTCTCACAAGTATCATAACACAGTTAGGTAAGAGTTTGTATCCTACAAACGCCATGTGTGTTTTTGACACACAGTTTGTCCATGTGTGTGGGGTGTTGTTCCCAATATTGCACGACATAGATTATATCAGTAATGTCAATGCACACATGATGTATATGTGTGCCACATACACATATGTACCTGTGACCTTCAATAGTTCCCATGTCTGAAGCCTGCCTCATGTGAATACATGGAATTTGCATTAGATAACTTTATGACTGTGGTGTTCTGTGCAGGGGCTGCATGTGGTATGTGAATATACAGTGTGAGTTGTATATGGTGTCATCCTACCAGCGAGGGATACGTCTGGTCTGGAGCATATAGTCCACATGTTGTTGATGAACAGGTGCAGCATGTTTTCACCTCTTGTGGGAGTGTTAACAAGTTGTTCCATAGCAATTCAGTGAATAAATGCTAGGAACCTTTCAGCTAGGGTCTTGGAGCTAGAGTAATGCTCACACTCTATGTTTGGGTAGTTGCAGTCCACCCATATAATGGTGTTTGTAGAGACCATCATATTCCCAGTGTTGTCAGGAAGGCCAAGTGGGCTTCCTGGGTATGGGAGGGTGGTGTGTGCCAGGCTATGAACCTGAAGGCAGTGTAACCCACTGTTAGTTGCACATGGATAGGCTCTGATGCTTTGTGCTGTGCCACCAACCTGGAGGTGTGTGTATCTGTGGTGCCTTTGGATACTTCCCCCTTTTCTGGTTTGGTGCATGTTTAGGGGATGACAAGCATGGTATGAGGTATGACCAGGCAGTGATGGGGTGCACCTGGGAGCCTTGTACCAGGATTCTGTCACTGCACAGATATTGCTGTTCCCCATGCTAAGGACAGTTTCCAGTGCATGCATCTTGAGGTTTACACTGCTGGCGTTGAGCAGCATTACTATTAGTGTCCTATCCCGTGTGATACCTGTGTAGGTGGCTATGTAATTTGAGCCTTGCATAAAAAGGCACTATGTGTGTAGCAAGAGCCTTTGCCAATATACAATGGCCCATGGGTGACAGGTGCAAGCTGTCCCTAGCAAAGCATCGTGGCTTGTCTAGCATGTAATCCCACGCTGACAGGCATTGGATCCCCTTTGAATGTCACCAAAACATAAGCCAATTGTAGAAATTGATCATTCTGTCTACATATTTTGGCAGCATTCTTGGTGAGGGTAAGATGCTACTCAAGGTCAGGGTCATACCAGCCTGTGCCACATGCTCAGAGAGCCCCTCTATGTCCCCTATCATGTAGTCCAGGGAGGTACGTCACAGGTCATTCACACTGGCATGGACAATGACTGAGTCATATTTGTACATGCCTTGGAGTGACCTATATGCTTGTGTTATGTGGTGGATCATAGTGCCTGACGGGCATCTCACCGTGACCTTCTCTTTGTTCAGCCTGGTGAGCGGGACCTCAGTGTACCTGACGATAGAGGTACCTATTACAACTGTAGCAGGTGTGTTGTTTAGCCGTACAGGCTGTGACTGTTCAGCATACAGGCTTTGTGAGCTATGTGTTGCACGTGCTCTGTTCTGGCGTAACATTTGCTTGTGTGTCTGCTTCGCAGGTGTCTGCTGCTCAGGCAGGATGCTATTCTGAGACTCCAAGAATGTTCCTGTGTGTTTATGTGTTTGGATTGCTGTCGTGGTAGGTCTATGTGAGACTGGTATTGTATTCACTGTAGTATCCCACTCCACCTGACAGGTTATGCCAGTACTGAGTTAAGAGAGCTTAGCCCCCAGTTTGGCTATGTGGTTACATCTCTCACATGTGTTGTAAGCTTATGGGAAGGGGAGAGGGTTGTCTGTGTACATGAGGCAGCTGTAACATTGCCACATGACTCACAGATTCACCAACTGGACCAGAGAGGAGATTGACAAGTGACCTTTGCACATGCTACCATAGTATTGTGAATTCCATAATAATTAACAACACATAGGGCCAATGGGGAACAAGGTACTCAAGGTGAGTATGTGAGGGTGTAGTGCTTCTGATTTGTTAGTGCTGGCATATATAAATGCTTTCGTGAGTAAATGCCAGGTAAGTCATATGCAATGTGTTACAGGCATCTTACATGCAAACAGGACTAACTGTGACGTTCTGTCAAGTGAGACATGGACATCAGTACAGTAAGCAATACAGATGTCAGTAGGGATCCACAGAGGCACTGTAAATCTGCATTGCAGGTGTAATCAGTGTTTCAGGGAAATAACAAGCAAACATGCATACAAACAAAGCTACAGTCAACAGGCCTGGATCTAGTCTATGCTACAACAAACAAGGTGTACGACTTCCAGTAGGTAACAGTGCAAATATGCAGGCACTATACGCCTGTAGCCAGAAATTCACAGGTCAGACGGGCAGGGTCCAGCCTCACCTCCCACAAGTGTACAGACCATGTACCTTCGTAATGTAGAATAACTGGCTTGACACCCAAGTGCTCATACCTGAACTAATACACATTTTGAATAACAGACACTGAGCCCTCACTCAGCAGTTCCAAATGTAGTAGGATGTATGCTACCTGTCCTGGCACCACAGTATCCTTGACATGTATGGAGACTCTCCCTCCTGTCATAGTTAGTTCTGTGTTTTGGGGCTGTCAGGCATGGTATGAGGTGTGACCTTGTAGTGCTAGGGTGCTCTTGTGAGTCTTGAACCTGTTGTGTATTACTGCACAGATGTAAACATCCTCAAACATCCTCATTGCAGAGTCGAGTATGGACAGCATGCAACTTGCAGTTTACATGTCCATCATTGAGTATCAATACTTACATTTTCTTATCTCCTGTGCTACCTATGTAGGTGGCCTCCTGTTGACAGCCTCACCACCAGTATGCAAAGATGTGCAGACATTACACTATGGTAATTACTATGGGTGTACAAAACAATACAATGACAATCATACTGTTACTGCATCAGGCATGCTGGGATATACCCACAATGATATCATTACACTGTACTGTTGACAACATGATACTATTACTACACTTCTATGTAGTCACCCTGTGCATCACCACCATGTTAACTTGTTCCTGCACTGATGTTACAGATTGCAGGAGGTGGCACAGTTTCATCATATGCACAGGGTGTGTACTTGGTATGCCTGAGTCTGCCATGGATACAACCAATTGACATGTATGTGTGTGTGTGTTGGTGAGGGACAGCAGTACAAGATGGGGCAATGTTGATGCAGTGTGTGCGTGTATGCGGTAGCCCTAGGTGTTATCAATTCGCATGTGTGTATGCATGCACACAATTCCACCTCATGGCTGCCATATACAGGTGTTTGTGGACAGCCACAGACTGTACCTGCCAGGTCATACAGATCACTGTCTCTGGCCACGGACACGGTACCTGTGCCTGGCAGGGGTGCTACGGAACATATCAGGTACTAAGCCAGACTGGGTACTGTCATCAGAAGCAGGTGGTTGGTGACTGGAGACAGGTCCCTGTTGGGACTGTCCAGAGCCACGTGCACGTGGTCTCCTGGGGCGGTCTGATGACAGCACAGACCCAACATTGCTGGGGCTGCTGCTGGCACTATGGGAGCGGCCAAGGGCCTGTTGTCGTCCGTGACGGCTGCCAGCTGCTGCTGTTGCTGGCATACGCCCATGTCAATGCCTCAACCATCCACCATTGCCCTGGCTCATGGACATGTAGTTGTGGAACAGATCTAATGTGTCCCCCCAACGTCTGACCTCGGTGAAATTATGGATGGCAGCCGCAACATCACGCATACTGTCATTCATAGCTGTGTGATATGCTCTCACCTCCCTCAGACCCTGTCTGGTGTACCGTTCCATACATGACTGTGCCTGCATTACAGCCCGAAACATAGCTGAGGTTGAAAGACCTCTGTGGGCACGTCTGACAGGGGCAGTACACCCACGGATGCTCCCACAAGAACCCCTGGACATCTGCCGGTGTGGTACCATGTCAGAACCCTGGCCATGGCTGCTGTGTGGGGATGCATGTGCCACCGATACCACATTACCCTGGTCAATGCCCACTGTATCCTGTCCATCATCTAGGGATATTGGTGACAAAGGATGTATTGGCAGGATGACTGTGCACATTGATGGGGTCGACAGCTGTGTACCATCAATTGGCTGACCAACGACAGACACTGGCACACCTCCCTGTGCCATTACACAAGTATCATCATTATCACTATCCACGGCAGCTGATTCAGGTTCCCTGCTGCACAACACCAGAGCAGCACCAGAACCTGTGGGAGTAATACAGGAAACACAGTTTACAATGTGTACACAATGTCACCACTGATACACACAGGCACACATGCACACATGCACACAGGTGCACACATGCACACATGCACACAGGTGTACATGCACACATGCACACATGCATACAGGTGCACATGCACACAGGTGCACATGCACACATGCTCACAGGTGCACATGCACACATGCACACATGCACACAGGTGCACATGCACACAGGTGCACATGCACACATGCACACTCCTCAGTATATGAGATATAAATACACAGACACAAACACACCTGTAATCAAACACATAGCACTACTGCTTCAGCCTATTATTACTATTAGTATCAAGAGTATTGAAGGTATTGTTATTACACACTCACCAGCATGGATAGGCTGCCTTGCTGTTACACCAGAGGGACCTGCAGAAATGAGACATTTATTGTCAGTGGGCACAACTGTGCCACTGATACTGTGAGTATGATACAGTTCAGCAGTACAACAGTTGGCTTCCACAGGTCTACTGCTGATATTGAGAATATCACTCTTGCACAATAATTACCAAGATAACAGCTACAAACCGAGGACACACCTCACACATGCATAAACTACCAGTGTACAGAACAGTCAACTATACATATGGCATGTTACCTGCACGCTCCGAGTCCTGCTGCTGGGTGGCTCCAGCCTTCATCATTATGCATGTATGCTGCTGCTGTTGTTGCTGTTGGGCTGGAGCCACAACACTTAGGAGTAGTCCCTCCAGTCAGGTGAGGGGGGGATGTATAGCCACCCCACCAACTGTGGCAAGCTGTTGCCTGTGGATATCCGATGCACACTGACAGACATTTCTAATTAAATCACTGCAGTGATGGTGTACCTGCAGATATGTCCAGTTATGCGTGCCTATGTCATTTACCCGACGGACCAGGTCTTGCCACAGTGCAGCCCTCTCCTGCTGGTTCTGGCTGGTGCGGGAAAAGAGTATTGCGAAATCCCGCACCAGGCTCTGGTGTATCTCCTCATCCTCTGCAGCGGAGTAGGTAGGGTTTCGCTGGTGAACCATAGCCCTGAAAAGGAAAAAAAAAATGTCAGCAAAATATGGCACACATAATACACATATTACTCGACTTAACTTAACTCACATATATAGCATCTGTCTGTTTATTGGGGGATACACATGTAAATGACCAGATATCAGTGCTCAGTTGACAACTGTGCAACAGTACCTGGCACACTCCATACGACAGACTAGTATACTCCAGCAGTCGGCACACTGGTTCAGGCCCAATGCACAACCTCACACTGGGGGTTTGTATCATGGTACTGTATGGGGAACATTATCAACCCATGCACTGCATGCAATGCACGTTACATATTTCACTGGTAATGCACACTACTCTTACTTGCCATAACCCTACCTACACCGCAGTCACATACAGGGTAACACAGCACAACATATGGCATTGTAGTATGTTTGGATTGCAATACCTCACACATCTGTCTCTGGCCTCACACCAAGGACACACACTACCATGACAGACAGTCATGGTGAGCAATCACACCATTACATAACATGCACCCAGTCACTGGCACACTCATTCCACCTCACATAGTTGGTTTGCAATGGGTTCGTGGGTGTGCATTGTGTCTTAGGTAGGTAGTATGCTATTGGCCCTGGGCCTACAGCAGCATACTGTTATGCTACCCTACCCCTTGTGACACATGTGATGTGATCGTACCTGCTCCTGTCAAACAGTTACACAGGGTGACTCATATGGCATATTACCTATATGCATAACATTCAGCAGGGGTCTGTCTGACATCTACTCATGGAGAGCCTTGCTTCTTACTTCTGTGTGGTTTACTCCAGGGTATGTGTTATCTGTGGGTAGGAACCTGTACCTCCACCATGTGCTCTTTACTGCGGTGACAAGGACGACAGACATAGGTCATTTGGGTTGTGGATGTTGTGAGGTGTTTCCATGGTTGTTGGACAACTGTCATGGGTGTGACTTAACTATGTATATCCAGCAGTGGTAACCTCTATGTAGGTAGTATGGGTGCGCTCTGTGGTCTTGTCAGTCACTCTGCATAGGTAATGTGTTTGAGTGCATTGTCACAGTTTCTTACGTCTGTCTGTGTCCTTCTCCATATCTGTAGCTGTCATGGGAGGTACATGCCGTGTAGGACATTGTGGGGTGTAGAGGGATACAGTGACCTACATGTCCATAGCTGACACACCATGTCTGCTGACACATACCATGTACAGGTATTACAGGACTAGTGTGCCACTGTGAATATCAATGGGGAGCCTATTGTACACTTGTTGCCCCTGTTCCCCCCTGACACATGCAGTGGTGGGCAGGCAAGCACATATGAGGTGGTTACTGGTGTAAGTGTTTTGGAATGTGGTATGGTACTCCAGTATCCACACTGGTGTTCACTCCATGCCTTTGTCACCAGACACCTGTTGCATTACATCTGCACACATGTGCCTCACTCAGTATATATATATATATATATATATATATATATATATATATATATATATATATATATATATATATATATATATATATATATATATAGATATAGATATATAGATATAGATATGGAGAGAGAGGGGGAGAGAGAGAGAGAGAGAGAGAGACAGAGGGAGAGAGGGGGGGGTGGGACAGAGAGAGAGATAGTCATATACAGACATATCTGTAGACAGTCAGATCTGTCTGTATATGTATATGTACCTACATATATCTATATATGTATGTGTGTATTACATATATATGTATGTACATATTCTATCTATCTATATATGTCTATGTATTTCTACATCCCTCTCTATGTATGTATACATATATGCATATTATATATATATATATATATATATATACATACATATCTCGATTTACATACGTATACATATGATAGATATATATAAACCTTTTTATTTACACATATGTATACACACACTAACGTACTGATGAACATCCATTACTGTACAACCTACATTGTACATTGCACTACAACCTACATTGATATGTGCACATAGTTACCTTCACATACATATGTATGTACAACCTTCAGTGACAGTTGCAGTATGTCCCCTGCCCTATGCACATCTTCATATACATAGATACAGACCAATAACACATATGAAGGGTTCACAGTATGTAGACTATTATATTTTTACTTTACATTACCTGTGTTTGTTACAGCTGTTTGTGTTGGCTTTCTGATAGTTGGCCTGATGCTGCTTCTCTTGCCAGCTTCAGTATGCCTTGGCAGTGTCATGTTGTGATGACAACTTGTTTGTTTTGTTGTTATATATTTTCTTTCTTTCTTTCTTTTCTCTCTCTCTCTCTCTCTCTGTCTCTACCTCCAGAGGGTGCAATGAAAGTATTGCATGTGTGGACTGGGAGTACAGGATGTTTTTGTAGGTATCTGCACATATCCATGTGATGGCCTCTGTGCCAATTGTTAGCCAGCATTTACTAATTGCATGCAGCCTGTTGTGTAGTGATTGCAGTTCTCACTGTGATTTCAGGACAGTGCTATAAAAAGGTTTGTTAGGTAGGCGTAGCCCTTTCAGATTATCAGGGTGGGGACCATGCTGGTATGCTGTGGACACTGTTCTGTGAGTATAACAGTTGGTATGTCTCTCATATTTCAGGCTGTGTTGTACACACTGCAATGCATGTTGTACTGTAACCTGAGTATTCCTTCCTCCAGTTTCCTCTTCTCAGTGTGTATGTAAACTGACACCTAAGACTAGTAATACTGTGTATATGGGTGTGTGTGCTTTCCTGTGGGACTTGTGGTGTAACTGGTATATAGCAGTGGCTCTTGCAATTTATTGATATGGCTTCAATATTTGCCCTTTACATTCACTCCTTGTATGCCTGCTAGGTGTCTTTACTGTAATGCATTGATATGGCTTTCCTATTTTCCATTTACATTCACAGCTTGTAATGCTTGCTATATCTGTTTGAGCAGCAATTACCTATGTGTTTATTGTGGTAGGGTGGTACTGCATGCAGTGTGGTCTGGCCATGGTGTGGGCCTTGACACTTAGAAGGGTATTTGATTATGCTGCTGAGCACGCCTCAGATACTCTTAGGTGCATCTTTTATCAGCCTCATGGAATGGTACATATCAATGGGATACACCCATGACATTTTAGATATTCTGCAGTTGTGACTGTGGGTTATTTTGAGCATATGTATTACTACACCATTTGTGACATGCAAGTGGTGCATACTTTCAGTAATTCATAGTTACCATAGCATGTGTTGTAACACCTTTCTGCCTACTGTTAGTACATTTCACAGGGAGTCAGTGGGCACAGTTAACATTTGTTTTCAAATCAGGGACATCCCTGTAACTCAGTCGCAGTTGCTATGTCTGGGCTGTTAACTATTAAACTATGGCAGTGTTTATCCTGCTCTGAGTATGTGTGTGGCTTGCAAGGTGCTACTGTGACATTATTACCTACTAGCTACCAACTAGCATGGCTGTTTCTCTTCACACAGTAATATTTTACAAATCCACTAGATTTGACAGTAAATATACATGACATGCTTTGTGTACTAGACTTCCAATATTCCCTTTACATTCATTCCTACTATTTCATGATATATTTCTTTCAGCACAATATTCTTGTATAGCAGTCATGGCTTAGTGGTAAATCATGCAGACTACTGTTTCCAAGGTCCTGGGTTCGGGACTGACAGTGGGATTTTATTTTGCTTCTGAGCAGACTACAGGCCTTGTCATTCAGAGTGACTAAGGCACTTTTAAGCAGTTGTAAGTGGGTTAGCGCTGGTTTGCGCGGAGCTCACGCATGCGCACTGTCGCTTAGCTTCACACAAACACGCTTAGCTAAGCGCACACCCACTTACAACTGCTTAAAAGTGCTTACTGTTGTGCACACCCACGCTAATTTCTTTGAAATAAAAGACAATGGGGAGATAGGGAAGTGGTGAAAAAGGGGGCACAAAGAGGGTAGGACAGTCGGAAAACAAGCTCGGGGTTTGCAGGAAGGATGTAGGATAGGCCCATAGCTGCCCATTTCTTTATCAGCAACAGCTGTGCATATGTGTGTAATTTGGTGTGATATTTGAAACCTTCCACCCCTGAGAGAGGGGTGAGGACAACAATATTTGTTGTACAGCCAATTGTAATTGCCAGTTACATGTCCAGCAGACATGTCTGCGAAATGGGCAGCTATGTATGGGGCGTAATTTTTTTGCAGGAACAGAGTGCCCTTTTATTTATTTATTTATTTTTTCTGGTGAGAGTGGAATGTCAGATACAGGAAGTAGGTATAGTTGGGGAGGTAGGTAGGGGAGGTTAACAGACAAGACAAACAAGACGCATACAGGGGCGGTGTATGACACATGTGGGGGGGACACAATTGACGGGGACGGATGTTTGGATATCTCAAGCCCATGAGCCCACAGATGGCAACAGTGGAACTGAGATCCCCACCCATGGGCAGTTGCCACTGTGCCTTCACTGCCCAGGACGGGGCTGTGCTGGGGGCTGTGTAGGACGGGCAGCAGGCATGCCCGTGAGTTGTGCCACCCATGCCTCAAGCTGGCTTAGGGGCTCAAGCACAGAATGCCTGATCTCCCTACACACCACAGTCCGAACACTATGGAGGGTGAGTGGATGGTCTCGTCCGGCCACGCTTGCAGAGGGGGGACGAGCCCCATCCCTTTCAGCGCTTCCACCCGAAGGTGGCACAGCGCCACCGGAGGAGGGTCCGGTCTTGGCACTAGTGCCAGGGGCACTCGCCAGCTGAGGTGGGACAGGTGGGTCCGCTGGAACCCGCCTTCCCTGTCGTCCTATGTTTTGCATTATGTTATGACAGTTTGGGTTAGTAACAAACAATACCATTCACAATTTGTTGTAACAGCATGCATTAGTATTCCCATTAACCAAACACCCATAAATTCAAGACATTGAACAGCAAGCATGACACATGCATAATTTGAACAACAGTACACAATCCAACAGCATGCAGGGTTGATTGATGGCAACAGGCCATCAGGTTTGGATGTATGAACAGGGCACATGCATCAACGTACATGCAAATATGTATGAACCAACAGGACAAATGTCCAGGGGAATTAATTGTGAATACACATACCCATTTCATGTGGAATGGATTATTTGTGGTTATAGGGTAGGGTGAAGAAATATTTCTTTAACAACTTCAAATACCTGTACATATGCTGTACATTTCTACTAGCTGCAGATATATACACCCTACAGGTCTGACTACAGTTTCCTATGTGTAAACTTAGGCATGTTGGTGATGGGAATGTTACTGCTACATTAATATACCTTGCATTTTTATTCATACACATTCATATCTGGCTCTGTTCAGCTACAGCATCCTGCTACATTTGATTTATATGGCTCTAGACAACTGTGGATGATTGGTATTTCATACAACCATACTATCTGCATATTGCAAAGGTACAGCAACATATCCAAATTGTGGGACAGACATTCCAGCTTCAGTACTTTATTGCACACATTTCACTCTTTTGTTGTGCCTGTCACATTCATTTCATTCTGTACTGACTGCAGTATACTTTATTCAGGAGTTATTACAACTTTATTGGTGGATTCATACCTCTTTCTCACACTCTCACTTGTTTTATTTTTACAATTCAGGATGGTACTTAATTCTAGGCTTTATTGACATGTTTTACTTGGTTACAACAATCCTTTCCAACAGTGTCACTTGTGTCATGTTTCAGATTTTAAACGGGGATATATTTCACACATGTGTTGTACTCAGCTTGTTTAGCTGTAATTTACAGCCTGCTGCAGGTTATGTACTATTACATTACAGGTGGAACATCTTTATTTCAGACTTGTTTCATTTTTATTTTTGGACTACAGGCTGCATCACACTTATGTAATCACACAGTACTAGCAGAATTTCTCTTACACTGTTACTTGAACTTTTTATTAATAAGTGACTACACTGCACTCTTTTGCAAGCTGTCATACTTATATTTTTTAACAGTTACAGGGAGAGAATTACTAACCTGCCTGGTGGCGCAACCGCACAAGCCTATCAGCATAGGCTCGACGATTCATGGAACAGACACCTGCAGCTGTAATATAAATGAAGTAATATTGGAATACACATCTCCATAATATCAGCTAGGTTAATTTCTTACATAAATAATTACATAAGAGAACAGTCAATGTTCCGTGCTGTAGCCAAAGTCAACCAGTCCAAGAAATATGCACTGAACAAGTAAAAGAAAAGACTGGCTTGACACCGCTATGTGAAATAAAATCTTTTAATAAAAGTACTCCAACAAGGTAAGCGCTTTCGGGTTCACCAACCCTTCATCAGACGGTGAAGGGTTGGTGAACCCGAAAGCGCTTACCTTGTTGGAGTACTTTTATTAAAAGATTTTATTTCACATAGCGGTGTCAAGCCAGTCTTTTCTTTTACTTGTTCAATAAATAATTACATGTAACTTACTCAGTAGTGGGGCGTTGGGCATTTGCCGGGCCTCCTGGATCCAACGGTTCAGTTGGTCCTGCTTCTGTCTCTTCGGGTCTGCATGGTGGTGATGGACCTGTTCACCAGTCCTTGGTATTCCTGTGACACTGGTGAGATCATGTGCCAACTGGTCCCATGCCTCAGCCTTGTATGCTCCCCACAGGACCTGGCCCTGCATGAGTTGGGCCTCATGATCATGGACGAGGAGCCAAACCATATATTTGGACTCCTCAACGCCCCAGCTCTGTGCTCAGAAGCAACTACCCTCTCCTACACCTGCCATCCTGACTGCAAATCGATTCCACAATCAGTTATGCTGTGTATTCCCGCCTATGGGGCTTATATATGCCGTTTTCCCACTTATCTGTGATTGGCCATTTTGGAAATGTATCAGCTTCACAAAACCTGCTTTGTCATGCTTCTCTTTCCATTCATTCCTATATATTTGCTAATACTGCATTTCTAAGGGCAACTGTCATGGCTTAGTGGTTCAGTACTTTGACTATGGTGCATAGTATCCTGAGTTCAAGCCTGGCCATTGCTTTTTTTTATTTTATGACTGTCAACACAAACTAGGAGGTGTGTCTGTGTAAAGGCAGTTTTGATACAGCTTGCTCAACGTTTCCTGCCGGTTATCTTGTTGTTGCAGTGCGCAGCTCCACGCAAACTGGTTACGCTGGTTTACGCATCATTTGACTGTCAGCACACATATTACGCTCAGCTCAGCTACGGGCACACAGTTTCAGCATGTTACAACACTGCTCAACCACGGGCACTCATTTTACACCTGTTAAACCACTGCTCCCCTACAGGCAGATATACTCAGCTTGTTAGAGCGTAGCTCAGCTATAGGCACTTCTGACATTTTTTTTTTATTATCTCACATTTCTTCAAAATACATGACCCATTTAATTACATTTTACATAAAATATAATTTTATATATGTAAGGGAATTGTTTCGTGCTTATTTCACTAGAAATGAAAATTGATGTTGTGGGGGCTCGAACCGTGACTGCCTCCTCTTCAGCCGACGTCTCTACTGCTACGCTATTGCTTCTTGGCTTACTTTGCATATTTAGATCTTATATGCTTTTCCACTGACTGCTAACTGTGGCTAAGCGACGGGCACGCCCGCGCAAACGAGCAAAATTATGGGCAAACATCTTTAAAACTTATAAAAAAATATAACATGTTCATTTTTACATTTTATGTTTATAGTCTGTGGGGGCATGTGTTGTGTTGTGTGTGTTGACATTTACGCGGACTCTCTCGTGGGGGTTTACTTTCGGGACTGTTCCTCTTCTGGGGGCGTGTCCGTTTGCAGGACTCGCCCTGCGGACACGCCCCCTACTTTCTTACACGGACTGTGTTAGCCTTGGGTGTGAGTCAGCATGCCCTCATGAATATGCATGGCATGCTGACGTCACACCGTTTGACTGCAGCCTCCGTATAAGACTTGTAACTCTTACATGGAGGCTTCGTGAATCCTGCCCTATATGTGTCCCACACCCATTGTTAGCCACTGTTAGCCACAGAGAACTGGCCATAATTGCCATTCACCTTAATTCATTTTTTAATAGAAATTTTGTGGATTACATTGGATTATGCAAATCATGAGAGGTGTGTTTATATGGATTCGCTTTATAATCCCAAAATCCTGAAATATTGAATCTCAGAATTTCGAGACCATCAAGCCGAAAGCTCTAAATACCGAAATTCCAAAAGTGCAAAATTTGAAATTGCGAACCCTACACTAACCAGACACCACACACATACACAAACACACACCTTCCCCCCACAAACAAACACACAAACCTACACTACATACAAGCAGGGGGACAAGCCCTCCTGCACCCCCCATGTGAGGGGCTGTGCACCCCTTACTTAAATATACTAACTCCAGGGTCACACTACACAGACAAACACATGAAAACAACACTACACACCTACATTCCCCTTGCACACACACATCACAGTCACAATACACACTGACACACACTAAAGCCCCTAACCAACACCCTTAAACATACATACTTACCTGAACTTCCATTCAAACACCTCAACACTAGAAGCGCTACTTCAACATCTCCGAACATCGGGATTTTGAAATTTGCGCTTCTGGGGTTTCGGTATTTAGAACTTTCGACTTTATGATCTTGGGATTCTGAAATTCGGTATTTCAGAATTTCAGGATTATAAAGTGCTCCCATTTATATATGTCTGTCTACAGATTACAATATGAGTAAGTGTTTATGGATATTTGTCATTTTTCAGACGCATCTGCTACACATTTGTCTTCATTTGTTACTTTTCACATATTGTCATTTCAATCGGGCTTGTATAAATTCTACAGATGTGCCTTGGTGATGTACATACATATATTACCTCATATTAAACTTTTCCTGCATTCCATATTTGAATGACTAACTGTGGTTGCATTGAGGTCACGGGTTATCTTTGCCTTGCACTGAGGTATTCTCTGTAGACCTAAGAATAATTGCAAATTATTCACAATTCTTTTGTTGAATTCAGTGGATTATGCCAAGTTCTGCAAACTTTATGGAATCCAGCCTGGAACCTGCTTTGATTTTCAGCAATGATTTCTTTTTACACTATCTGATCTGTTTGGTGCAACAGAACTGTGTGTTGTGACTTGTTATAAATTTGTAATTCAGTTTATCAGTAATAGTGACAAGGTGTGAGAAAAAAGGAAATGATCCCTTTAGCTTTTGCATCCTTTTATCACAATACAACATATATTAGTATTTTATAAATAAGAATTCAGTATAAGATGATATTTTTTTGAAATATCTTTCATTTGCAGTTTGAAATATTTAATAACACCAGACTGAAAAATACAGATAATAAGATCAAACAAGAAATGACAAATAACAAAGAACAAACAAACCTCAAGCACAACTTTATACAAAAATGCTAAATCCATGTAAAGATCATATCATTTATAAGTTGATTAAACATAGTTGCCCCGGTTCCCTTCAATAAACACACCACACCAAATGACATTTTGATGACCTTTATTAAACTTCCATAAACATAACTTTATTGGACAACATCTTAATTTATTGATCACAGCATGATCACAGCATGAACTTACTAGGCAGCATAACTAGTGTATCCCTGCTCACCCTAACCGAAGAAGCAACATCCTCCCTTCCTCTGCTCACTTACTTTTACTTATCAATCAGTGTCCTATTGCTCACTTTCGATCCCCAACTCACTGAATTAAATATACAACAACAGAGGGGGACAGAAGAGGGACACCCCTGCCCCTCTTCTCCACCAACCACCATGACACAGGTTGTTTATTCTCATTCCCTCCAAAAACTCCAACAAATCCTCCAAAACCCACCTAAGTGTACAATAAATAGATCCAAACCAAAATCATTCAGGTGTATCCCATCCTCTCTGTACCAAAATGGATCCCTGTCATTGACATCCCAATGCTCTATCACATAAATACCTCAAAGGTCATCATCTATCAGTCTTCACAATATCAACCCCACCCCATCTCTTCAACATATGAACCACAGTCCAAGAATTAGTAAAGTCATGTAACCCTGCCACCCATGCAGCTATACTAATCGCAGCTAAGTCCACCTTGACCGACTGAACTGCCTTACCTTTTTCCCAAGCCTGAGCCAGATATTTCAGCACTCCTTCCCACCAAACTCCTTCCTCCTCAGACAGCTGCAACACAAATTTAGCAAATCTTGCACAGCCCTACCATATGCTTTCCTTTTAAAATCTGCCCAGGATTCGTGTACAAGTATCTGATCATTCCAAGCCAACATGGTGCACTTTTTCTGGCAACACCAGCACTCGTACCACGGCCATATTGACTGAATTAAAATTAAGCCTTTTCCCCCGTAACTTCGCCTGCTAGATTTTCAGTGCCAGTCAAATTGGAACAAACTCCAAACAGTCAACATCCCTTCTTCAATCATCCTTCCATCCTACCAGTGAATGAGCCACAAACCATTCCCCCTAAAATAAGCCCCCCATCCCAATACTTCCTGCTATATCTGCGAACAGTTGTAAATTCCCTTGAACAACCCAATCTGCCTTACAAAAAGCCATACCATTAAACTTTTCCAAAATAGGCAACCACAGTGAAATAAGCCCACACCAACTTATTAACCCTCATCCAATGTTTGCTTTTCCCCTTGTTCAACAAAAGGCCACTTACCCACGAAAGCAATGATGCAAGTGAACTGTACCTTAATCTACACCTTGTCCTCAGATTTCTCTATTGAATCTAACATCTTACCTTTGCATCTGCTAAACAAAACAGACCATGGCCTACATCCCCTAACAATCCCATAAAAATAAGACCTTGCTTGAGCCTTCTAATTTCTGCCTAACTAACAGAACACCCAGTTCCTCACACATCCCCAGCAACATGCACCTACCTTCCAATGCTCCCTCAAACCCTTCATCTACTCTTAAGATTCATTCAGATAACATACCATCTTCAGTCTACCCCCCCCCCCACACACACACACACTTCCAAATGCAATGGAAAGCAGCGCTAAACCTCTCATAGTAGTGCAGGCCACTGAGCATTCCATTGGAATAGCCTTATCAAAGTAAAACATAAACCCGATCACCCTGCATAACAATGTCCAGTCTTCTTCTCCAACCAGTAATAAATGGAAAACAGATTCAATATCTACTTTCACTAATTATGGGATAAGACCAATGATGAATCAAATGAAATTCCCTGCCCGACTTCTTAGGAACCTACCCCAATGGAAATACCTTAAAGCTGTTAAAGCGAGGAAAATCAATCAGACCAAATAACCTATCACCTGCCATTCCTTCTCCACCAAGCCTTCCAATATTTCTTCCTTCCCCTACAAGAAACACAGATTCTTACAAATTGACCCTTCCCACCCACTTCATCCCTGATTTAATAAAAAATCCCTCATCTCTTAATTTGACTGCAACTACTGAATCAGGAAATTGCATGAGCAGTTGACACAGTACCTATACATTAATGGGAAATGCATCCCTCAATCTGCCCTTTGACCCATGAAAGAACTCCCCCCTTCTATGCCTGTGAAAATTCCCCTTACCCTGACTACCATGAATTCCTGGAAATGAAAAAGGTAACCCACCCAATTCAGGTTGCTGCAAACACAATTAATCAACGTGCCTTTCCACTAGCCACCTGCACCGCTGAATGCATGCCAGCACACTTTGAACAGGTGTATGAAAACCTACACGCCACCCATGAGCAATACCCTGCTTTAAAGCCCAGCATACCCCCATTCTGACTGCCCTTAAACTTAACCCATCTTGCTAACACCTCCAAGGCTATCTACCCTAGTGGTTAAAGAAATGTCAGGATGTCTCACTCCCAATGCAGTGATTGATCCAACACCTTCTGATTTCAAAACCTCTGGTTATACCACAAACAGGCATTCCCTCCCCAACAGACTGTATGCCTCACAGATTGTGAGAAAATAAGCCAAGAGTGGTAAGCCCAAGGCAGTATCCTTCTCCAATCAAACTGTCATGTAATAAATGAAGCATAACACCCAATTTTCTCATGTCCCTGGCCACAGTCTACCGATCTTCCTCTGTACCCAGGGCTGCTAAAGCTGCCAAAATTAGTTACTGCTTATGATTTCTGATTCCATCAGAAGTTGGACCCTATCCACATCAATTAATGCAAAATATCAATTACTCCTCCTTCTAGATCATTCCTTTAACTGAATGCAGTATGTTAGGGGGTCAAACGACATGCTCCTTGCACCAGGGCCTGCTTATTTAACCAATCACTCAGCCGGATGCCAAAGTCTGACTCATCCTCATACTGTTGTGACTCCACCCCACCTGTGGACAACCCTATACTCCCCATAATCAAGCCTAAACACCTGCTTCACCCTGCCCCTGACTTACGTCATCCTCACCTGTTCCCACAATACTCCCAAACCGCATCAAGTCTGACATGCCTAAATGAGCACCTAACAATGTATCATTAGCTGTGACCTCATTGCACACCTCTCCAGTGACTGGGACATCCACCGCAGCAACATCCATCATCTGTTGAGTCTACCTCTTTCTGGCCACCATCTGATACAAATTCTGCATTTCTGCCATCTGCACAAGAAAAGACAACTGAAAGAGAGGGAAAAGACAACTGTAAATTCCCTGTCGGGAACAGAAAAACAAAATCAAACAAAATAAACTCCTTATTTGCTGTATGCCTCACATGAGGCTTGCCACATAGACCACATCTCACAACCACTTTACAACATCTTTTGCTACAATGGGCTATGTTTATATCTGTCTACTTAACACTGGCCGAGCACTCTCCAACCAGTCAAAGGGCCAGAACATGCACGAAGACACCTCCCCGTTGTAATGCCAGGCATGCAGCCAATCATCCATCAAAGACAAATTTGTCAGGAAACTTACCAAAAGTATTACCCATGTTAGACAGCCACCCAGCCAAGTGAAGCCGCAGAGAAAGAATAATGACCAGCCCCACAACGTGAGGGTAAGGCAGCAGCAAAGGAGAGCTGCAAGATCTATCCCCCTGCACTATGATCCTGTACCTTTCAGAGGACAGCGACACAAATGAAGAGTACATAAAATGTTTGTGTATATGTTCTTCTTGTTAATAATCTAATGCTCATAAATTTTATACTGGTTAACCTAATTCAGCATTGAGACAAGGATTATATGATGACATTATTATTAAAATAGTAATTCATCAGTGTAGAATGCTACATAGAGATAGTGGTAGCCTGCAACAATATAATGACAGAGAGTGAGACAGGACTTGAGAGAATGACAGAAGAATTAACTACTAGACTGTTGGAATGAAGTGTCCCTCTCCCAACCATCTTTTCATGTCTCTCCATCCATGTCTCTCAGCTGACCAGTATTTTACAAGAAATATTAAAATTAACAGGTTACCACTTAACAGAGGTTAAATTAAACCGGAGTGACCACTGTAAGTCATGATTTGTTTGCTTTTTCCACCACTGGACACTTCATGTCATCAGCCATGCCATTGGGTGAATTGACCATGAGGATAATATCTAAGTAAGGCTGGCCAGAGGAGCAGAGTAATTGTGTCACACACTACATTATGCAAGCACACGCATTTTATATACATACACAATACACTCTCACAAAAAAAAAAAAAAATGTATGCAGTCCCTGAAATCTGGGCTTTCAATGAGTAAAAGTATGTAGACAAGAATAAATCCCACCAAGATCATACCTAATAGTACACCGCACATGTGAGGAAGCAACTGTTACCCACAGGTGCCTCACAACCCACAAAAATACCTGAAACCGAGCCTACACCTTGGCTGACAGCAACCAGATACTGAGTCAAGAATAACTATGCTACCACCGAAATCACTTACACTTAAAAGAACAGCAGCTGCTACCTAATGGTCCTGCTAGTATGAATGCAAGCTGCTCATTCTGCCTGCTAATGCACTCTCACCATACAAAGGAAATCACTGAAGATTGATTCATAAAATAATGACAGACATTCGCATTTCAAAGTTCCAATGCAAGACCTGTTATTCCATCAAATTCCCAGTTTGGAAGAGCAATATTCAAAAAATGACCCTACCTTGGGTCATTGCCTCCTCCCCTATTGTTTATGGCTTTGTCCAGATTCTAAGAAGTGCATATATATGAATCTTACACGCACACATGCACAACCACACCCAGACACACACTCACATATAACCTCCAGCCTTTCCCTATCACCTGCACTCTGGCCAGCATACAATACATCCCAGCACCAGTATTGTATTTTAAAATAAACAAAGCAAGGAACTCCAGATGCTCAAAAGAAAAGAGTAAACACCTCCACAACATGCTGCCAGAACACCCTGGTCACTCAAGCTGTGATGAAATGCCAAATCACCACTTCTGACATATGTACATCAAATCTCCCACTTTCTACAACTACAGTGGGGATGAGAACTGCCATGTAGTCTTGTAGCTATAATAACTGGGGCAAAAAAAGGACAACAATGGTGCCAAAGGGAAGACTCCAACTGAAATACCCCCCATTTATACCACCAAGCCTACAACTGGTTTAAAATGGGTAGAGTGCTCATATGGGTAGCGTGCTCATAGTAACGGCACCCACCACCATTGAGAAGCCAACATCTTCAGTCAACCTCTTGTTCTCACACGATACAAACATACGCAGCCTCTACTTTTTACTGTATAAGTTTATCTGTCAAACACAATTCAATCTTTTGAATGCCATAATCTATCTGATAGCAGAAGTATAGAGTAGAGAAGAACAGACTATAACTATTTCTCACACCAGCCTCATCATAACTCACCAGAATGCAGGGCACTTTAAAATATTAGTGCTATTAACTTCAGGCACCAACAGGACAAGATAATGCAAAGTAACATACAGTTTTGAAATAAAAGACATCTATAACTTGTACCACTACCATAAGTGTAGTTTACCACTTGATTTTCAAAAGTGAAGTACACATTCGGTTTCCTGCGCTAGTGCTCCTCAAAAGTAAACTACCAGGAGCAAATTAATGCAAAATGATGCAAATACCCTCCACTTCTGACCATATGGGTGAATGAAAGCCCATGAAACAGCTGCTGAGCATCTTCTCCACTGTGGAAAATCCACATTAAACCTGTTGCAAGAGAGCAATCACAAACCACCCTGAACAACCATGCCTGCTACAAACCATCTCTCTTCCCCTTTCTTTTCTTTTTTTTTTTAATACTCTAAACACATTTTTTTATTTTCTATACTCTAAATGCAAACCTAACCTTCCAAAACCATAACCACAGCCATGTCATCTTGCACCACCCCAACATGCTCTTCCCACACTATTTTAATATTTTAATATAGAATTACTACTCACCTCCTCCATGCACACTTCACTTATCCAAGGCCTACCTGCCCACTGAGTTACATATAGATTGTCTGGGATGTAAACTTGTAGAGGGCAAGTTCAGTTCAAACTCTGATCCCTTACCCAGTTAAACTCACACAGAACCAGTTAATACCCTCCTTTCACTTACTGCATTTGCTCCCAACCCTCCCTCTTTCACAATTTAACCCTTCCATCCCACCCGCACTAACTATCTTCCACTACTATCTTAAATCCCGTTACTACTCCTACCTGACCCTCATCTGAAGATGTCCCTGGACAAATTGTTTTGTTTCCAAACCTCATCTTCAAGGATGTGGAAATAATTTGAACCAAATGTGTGACTTGATAAAAAATCTCATTCATAGTTGAATTCATTTATTTATAAACAATTAAGTTGTTTAAAGTTTACAGTTTAAGGTTTTAGACCAATAATTCTTATAATGGGATTGTTTATATTTATTATTTACTATTTTATGTGTTTTAATATGTTTAACTGCCAATTCTTTAAAACCATCCCATGATATTTTTGATCTGTCATACCAGTTCTGAGTGATATATAATTTAATCAGTGAAGAAAAAGTTATTAAAATATGAATGTTGTGCTTGGTTAAAATCAGAGGGTGGGATATGCAGAAGTTCAAATTTCCAAAGATAAAGTAGATTTCTCATGACCCATTTTCTCTAGTTTGATTTTTAATAACACTATTATTTATAAGAGTATTTACAATTCCAAAGGATATGCAGGAGGTCAGCGTTTTGATCTTTACAGCAAGAACTGTTAGGTGAGTAAGTAGGATAGTATTTATTAAGCATTACTGGGGTCATAGAAGCATTGTTAATCATTATTGGGTATAAAAATGTTTTTTAAAGTGGACCAAGTTTGTAACTGGATTTATTCTTTTGATTTTGTGTGATGTCCCCCCTCATTAGGCTGGACAAGGAGAAGGTAACAGTCAGTTGCCTGTCTGGTGCCAGACTCCACCAAATCATGCATGCAGTCAAGTCTCTCAGCAAGTACTGTTATGACTCTGTCATAGTCCATGTTGGAGTGAATCACTTGAAATGAACCTCACTGGACTATATGAAGAGAGAGAGCATTGATGAAGCTTTCAGATTATGTGTCGCAAGCATATATGTCTCTAGCCCTAAGCACCATTCTTCCCTCACCCAGGATGATGCCACAGTATAAACAAAAGGTGACTAACTTCAATAATTGGCTTAGCTTCAGGTGCCACTCCAGGAAGATCCTGTATCTGACAGCCTGGGATGATGTGGTCAATAGGCCACACTGTTTTGCCAGAGATGATCTTCACCTGTCACCTCTAAGTTTTAGGTTGCTGGTAAAGGTACTTCCCACTGCCATAGTGTCTTTTTGGGCAATATCATAAGAACACAATTCCTGATATACAAATATCCTCCAGAAACAAACACAGGGTTATGCTGCTTAATGCTAGGAATGTAAATCAGAAATTGCACTCACTTGAAGCACTTCTCACCCTGGAAGATGCTGATGTCTGTGCAGTCACAGAGACATGGTTCAAGGCCTCAGAGAGTATCCCAGCCATGCAGGGCTACAATGCCTTACACACGGTCAGACCACACACTTAATGTGAAAAAAAAACAAGGTAGGAGGAGTATCCATCTTCATTAAAGACATATACACCTCTAGACTGGTTAAACAGTACGACTCCCTAGAGTTACTCTAAGTCCAAATAACTGTAGGAAAGACCCGCTCTACATCATTGTTAGCAGTAGGTCCCCCACCATGAACCACGAAAATCACACAGCTCACCTAGACCTACTTGATTCACTCTCAGTACAACCAAATACACTGGTCATGGTTCATAGGTTCATAGGTTCATAGGTAGGTACTAGGCTATTGGCCCTAGGGCCTATATAAGACGAGCCAAATGGTACCCTGGCTTTCACCACCCAAGAAAATTATTTTACTGTGCCCCTGTTGAGCAGAGCCACAGAAGTGATCCCCGGGGTGAATTTCCTATCTCCCATCCAATCATCAAGATTTTTCTTGAAGAGTGCTAATGAGTAGCTTTGTTTGATATAGATAGGTAGTTTGCTCCAGAGTATGGAAAGTCTCTGGACAGGAATCTATCCCTCCAGCGTGTTCTGTTTATTGTGGTGACAATGTTTAGGTCCCTAGAGCATGTAGCTCAGAGGGATTGGGATTTCTTTAGGTGGAGCATGTCCAACAGCTCTGGGTTTGACATAGCTTTGTATGTTAGGCAGAGATCGCCTCTGAGTAGGCGATATGCGACAGAGTAAAGCTGGAGTTTTTTTGAGACGGTCTGCAGAGGACATCTGTTTGAGGCCGGTAATTCTCTTTATGAGGTATTTCTGCGGCCTTTCCAGTTGTTGTAGATGTCTTGTGAGGTACATACCAAAAGGGGTGTTGTACTGTATAATGGGTCTAATGAGTGATGAGTAGAGGGGAACAATGACCTCTTTTTTCCTGGATGAGAAACCTTTTGTGATGAGGTGTAAACCCATAGAAGGATTTCCTGTCTACTGTAGCAATGTGATTATCAAAGGAGAGACTACTGTCCACCTGTGTTCCAAGGTCTCTTATCACGCTTTCAGTGTTAAGTAGACTACTGCCTATGTGGTAGTTCATGGATACAGAGTTTTTACCAAAAGGGATGACAATGCACTTTTTGGCATTAAGCTTGAGGCCATGGCTTTGACACCAGGCATCTGTCTCAGTGAGGCCCTTTTGTAGGATGTCCACATTATTAGGAGTTTTGATTATGGCTCCTAGTTTGCAGTCATCTGCGAACTTTGCTAGCCAAAGACCTTCTGTGTTTGCCTGTACTTCAGAGAAGTAGATACCAAACAGGAGAGGACCCAGGACTGAACCCTGTGGTACTCCACTTGTCACTGGTCTGAAGATGGATTTAGAGTCTGCTACTTTCACAGTGTGGGTTCTGTCAGTGAGCCAGTTGGCAACCCATTTTGTGACATAGGGATTTATACCTAGTTTAGTGAGGGTATCTATAATTCCAGAGTGGCGGATGGCGGATGGTGTCGAAAGCCTTGCTGAGATCTAGATAGGTTGTGTGATGGGTGACTTTAACTATCCTTTCATTGACTGGGTAACATATATGAGCACAAATGCACTCATCAAAAGATTCCTGGACTTTGTTAACACACATGCTCTGGAACAGATAGTCAGCACCCCCACAAGGGGCTGTAACATCCTTGACATAGTTCTTACCAACATAGAGGATCACTGCACCACCCCACGTGTGGGGCCATCCCTGATAAATTCCAATCATAAATCTGTCTTGTTCAAAGTAACGATTGTACCTGACCCACCCTCAGGAGCAAAAGGGTTAAAACATTTCTCTAAAGCAAACTATAGCCTACTGAGAGATGGCATCAGTAGTTTCAGACCCCCTGCCAACACTGACAGCAAGGACTCCTATACTGAGGTGTACACAAATGCCCTGTATAAACACCTATATAAATGCATAGACTCAGCCGTACGAGAATGGATCAAACCAAGATCCTCAATAAAAATAAGCCACACTGGTGGACATCCAGCATAAATAGGTCATACAATAAGAGAAAGAAACTGCTGTCAAAAACAAGAGTGAATGGTCCTAGCAAAGAAAGAACTTCCAACAAAGTATAAGCAAGCAGATTAGACATATTTTAAAGTCCTCTAAAGCTAATTATGAAACTAAGTTAGCATCCCTAGCTAAAGTAAATCACAAAGCATTCTTTAGCTATGTCCAAAATCTAAAAGGGAAGGCCCAGCTTTGTGCCAAACTAGCTGTGGACGGTATCCCTTATACTGAACCTGAGGGCATCACCAACCTGCTAGCAAACAGGTTTGGGAAAAACTTCACCCCCCTGTCCCACCCTAGCATACCCCATAACATACCTGTCACCAGTCCTCTGCCTAGTATCTCCAGAGAGCAGATCATAGCCGCACTCTTCAAGACCAAAACACAGTCTCTATGGGAGCAAACAACATCCCAGAGTGCTTATTAAGTTGTCTAAAACAGGAATTAGCGGAACCACTGAGCATGCTCTTCAATCTCAGTCTAAGCACTGGCTTTGTCCCAGCTGAGTGGAAAACAGCAACTGTAGTCCCCTTGCACAAAGAGGGTCCCTCAACAGACCCTGGGAATTATAGACTCATAAGCCTAACCAGCCTTATCTGCAAGGCCAAGGAAAGAATCATCATGGATCTTATCAACAAGGATATAAGTGACCTTCAGACTCTTGACCCAACCCAAATCTTGCCTGCTAAACCTGGCAGATTTCTTCAAGAATGTCACCAAGTCCCTGGATGAAGGCAAAACAGTTCACACTGCCTAGCTCAACATAGCCAAGTCCTTTGACACAATCCCTCGCACAGGCATCACTGAGAAAGTCACCCATCTGGGAATTAACCCTTACATCACTAGATGAGTTGCCAACTGGCGCACAAACAGAACACATACAGTGAAAACTGGGGATGCCAACTCTACTAACAGACCTGTTACCAGTGGTGTTCCACAGGGATCTGTGCCAGCCCCCCTAGTGTTTGGTATCTATTTTTCAGAAGTCCAGGTGAAAATAGATGGCCTATGGCTTACCAAGTTTGCTGATGACTGCAAACTGGGTGCAATCATCAAATCTAGCAAAGATGTCAACATACTATAAAAATGGGCTTACACAGACAAATGATTGGTGTCAAAGCCATGAACTTAAACTAAACCTCAAAAAATGCATTATCATCCCCTTCAGCAAAGGAGAAATGCCTGCTAATTACAACATTAATAATATTCCCCTAAGTTCAAACTCACTGGTGAGATATTTAGGAACACAAGTTGATAGCAGCCTTAACTTTGATAATCAGGTGTCCAGCTCATAAGCAAGGGTATAGCATCTGCAGCTAAGGAGGTTATAACTCCCCTGTACTTGGCGCTCATCAGAAAAATAATAAGAGTACAATGTTTCCTTCTGTATGTACCTCACCAGACATCTGCAGCAATTGGAGAGACCTCAGGGGTTTCTCACCAAGAAAATTCAGGGCCTACAACACATGACCTACATGGACAGACTGTTATTTTACTCAATATCATATAGACTGCTTAGAGGCGACTTGTGCCTGGCCTGCAGAGTAGTCTCAGACCCTGCCTTCATGAAGCTGCTGCACATCCAAAAATCCAATGGGACAAGATTCACTCACTCTAGGGATTTTAATCTAGCCTGACATGCTGGAGAGACAGATATGTCTCCCAGAGGTTGCCACCCCTCTGGAATAAACTCCAAATTAATGTAAAATAGAGCTCTTTAATAACCCTATTTAAGCATAACCTGGACAACAGGAAGGGAAACCATAAATTTACACCAGTGGTTTCACCTATGACCCTCTTTGACAGGAAAAGCCGGTGCTGATCTTAGATTCACATGCAAATATAGACTATATATTTTGGTCCATAAAGTAATAAGGGTATAACATGGATAGGCTTCTAGAAGTCTTAGGGCCAATAGCCTAGTAACCTGATATGATCCTATGAGCCTATGATTAAACCATAACTTAACCCATATGGGACTGGTTTGAGAAGGGGGATATCCAACTATTTTCAATAGTCTACTAGAATTAATTATATCATAATATAGTTTAAAGTCAGGTAGGCCCAAAATGGCTTGGTTCTTTGGTTGAATCTGTTTATGACAACTGATTGTGATAGATTTTGGGATCCATAAAAATTTACTTAAATTTGTTTGTAACAGTTTTTTTTTAAAAATGCACTATTAAGAAAGATTAATTTAGTTGCAGTAGAACATGTTCATTCATTTAGTTAGTTATGAAACTATCTTTATATATGTGCCTATGGCTCTGCTCCTTTTCTCCAGGCATAAGCACTAAGATTTTGACAAACCATATCCCTTAAAATTAGACGTATACATCTAGAAGGAGCATGTCTATATCACAAGTACATAACTCTTAATTATATTACATTCACTGATATGCATATCATTTGCAGTATTTGATACAAAGTTTAGGGTGTGACCCTCTTCTGTTTGGATGCTCAGTATAGCTGCCTTTATTAAATCAACAAATGGTGTTGCATGAATATAATAATAATATATGTGCTCTCTAATGCCAAAGAATTCTATAGTAATGCTTCAGTAAGGGTTGTTTTTGAAATGTCATGTGCTTACATATTGCACATCACAGTCACAACAAGCCCAACATCTATAGAAGCATATTTTGCTGCTGTATAAAAATTATCTAATTATCTATTTAACAAACTTCTTTGGTTGATGACATTATGTGTAAGATAACGCAAAAACAACCTGACGAAATTCCCGCTTTAGGACATCTACTGACCAGCCACACTCCAAATCCTCCACTCCACTCAGCCAACAAATCACTCCTCACTATTACCTCAGCAAATAATACAGCCGGCAAATCTCTCTTTTCACACACTATAGCTAAAACTTGGAATAATCTCCCCCCATCTGTGACTTCTGCAGCTAACACCACTATTCAAAAACTCCCTTAAGCCCATCTTACAAGTTCTTGGCTCTGTCCATGTATTACATAGTCCACAATCTGTTACCTCTACAACCATCTCCTATCTCTCTTTTCATGCCCCAATAAATATGTTTCCTCAAAATATTATCCATGGAAAACATGTACTTGTTAAAATCTGACTAGTACATATGTAAATATTTTTGATTGCAATTGTCTACTGTTTTAATTTCTTTTTGACTTCTTTCTAGAAACTACTAGTTTAATAGATACTACTTCCTATGCATTGTATTATATGTTTATTTCTGTAATGTATTGTTCTAATGTAACTGGAGCTTTTCTCCCCGGGCCTTCGCTGTAAATGGACCTCGTCCAGTCGGACCATCCTGGTAAACAAAATTAAAATAAATAAATAAATAACACAGGTTACTGAAGTTTTAGGATGTCTTGTTAAAGGAAGCTAGTATAATGAGCCTGTTTGACCAAAGAAAACATAGATATACACATACTCATTTACACAAAAGCACCCATATGCATGCTGGGATATTACTGTAGTGTAACATAGATCCAAACCAACAGAGCACAATTACCATATAATCATTAAAAAGTCTTTTTTTAGTTCTGTATTTGCATTTTAGAAGTTTACTAATGTGTTTGAACAAACTACAGATTCAGTAATGATGTTATATAAGCCACCTGGCATCCTTTCTGTGAAAATATTACTCTCTCATGTCTTCTTTGAACGTCCAGACTTTATTTTCAGTATGTGGTCTCCATTCTCCACAATTGCACATTTTCATAATACCTGCTCAGACTACATGTATTCCCTTGAAGTACATACATTTCCATTATAACGTTATAACTTCTACTAACACTGCTTTTGTTCTTCAAGGCAACACATACATTTGACTCTTACGATCTTCCTTAAAATTGCTTTTGCTTCCTATACCTTCATCACTTCTATTCTCTTTGTCCCATCCTCACTCTATCCGGATAAATATAAGTTATTCAGAGCTGCTTAATGTACTCCACAGTGGGCCTTGTCATTTATATATGTACATGTATTGTAACTTGTTTTCATTCTACTGTGTAACCTAGTATTATGCCGTTGTGTCATTCATCTTTATTGTGCTGTCACCCCCCACTCCACTTTTTTTGCATCTGTTTAGACTGTACAATTGCTTACTAGATTTCTGCATTTCTACATTTCTGCTTTATATGCATATTATATGCCTGCCTTAGTTTTCATACTGAATTTAATCTGCCATGTTTTAGAGCATTCCTATTCCTTACCATGCTTTCATTCATCCTTTCTGTTCCTCTGATTTAGCAACATATAAAAATAAATACAACAATAAATGTGCTGATTTTCATAACTTAGAACTCGGCAGAAAACAGGCTAAGAAACTGTACCTTCTCTTCAGGACATTTATTTATTGAGTTTATTTTTTCTTCCCCATATATGGCTTCTGTTTCTGTTAAGCTTCTTGTTAAAGGAAGCTAGTATAATGAGCCTGTTTGACCAAAGAAAACATAGATATACACATACTCATTTACACAGAAGCACCCATATGCATGCTGGGATATTACTGTAGTGTAACATAGATCCAAACCAACAGAGCACAATTACCATATAATCATTAAAAAGTCTTTTTTTAGTTCTGTATTTGCATTTTAGAAGTTTACTAATGTGTTTGAACAAACTACAGATTCAGTAATGATGTTATATAAGCCACCTGGCATCCTTTCTGTGAAAATATTACTCTCTCATGTCTTCTTTGAACGTCCAGACTTTATTTTCAGTATGTGGTCTCCATTCTCCACAATTGCACATTTTCATAATACCTGCTCAGACTACATGTATTCCCTTGAAGTACATACATTTCCATTATAACGTTATAACTTCTATTAACACTCCTTTTGTTCTTCAAGGCAACACATACATTTGACTCTTACGATCTTCCTTAAAATTGCTTTTGCTTCCTATACCTTCATCACTTCTATTCTCTTTGTCCCATCCTCACTCTATCCGTATAAATATAAGTTATTCAGAGCTGCTTAATGTACTCCACAGTGGGCCTTGTCATTTATATATGTACATGTATTGTAACTTGTTTTCATTCTACTGTGTAACCTAGTATTATGCCGTTGTGTCATTCATCTTTATTGTGCTGTCACCCCCCACTCCACTTTTTTTGCATCTGTTTAGACTGTACAATTGCTTACTAGATTTCTGCATTTCTACATTTCTGCTTTATATGCATATTATATGCCTGCCTTAGTTTTCATACTGAATTTAATCTGCCATGTTTTAGAGCATTCCTATTCCTTACCATGCTTTCATTCATCCTTTCTGTTCCTCTGATTTAGCAACATATAAAAATAAATACAACAATAAATGTGCTGATTTTCATAACTTAGAACTCGACAGAAAACAGGCTAAGAAACTGTACCTTCTCTTCAGGACATTTATTTATTGAGTTTATTTTTTCTTCCCCATATATGGCTTCTGTACTTTCTCATATGAACAAGACACGTGAGGCTACAAATGTCTAAACATCACTAAAAATATATAGTGCTGCTTGACCTGCCTCAAAATGATAAATGGTTTACAGGAGCCAAGTCTAGGGTCAGGAGTACTTAACAGAGCAAAAGACAGAAATGGAGGGAGGAGCCATCCCAGTACATTTAATTCAGTCAGACAAGAAACATTTGGAAAATAAATTTAATATCTACATTCACCTACAGTAATCTGAACCTTGTAGCAATAATTATGGTTCATTGAATCAGTTCACAATGTTTTGAGAAAATGCAACCTATCTGTTACTTACCTTTAACCTTATGAATATATTAGTAGATAGAGACCAGAGGCAGTTGTAGATTATTGTACAGTTATTGCTGTGCAGGGTCCTCACACCAGAACAGTAACTGTAAATTATGACTTACTTATAAGTGTGCAGCAGGCCAGAAAATAGCCTTAGGCTGCAACGTATCTCCCAGGCTTGCCATTTATGTTCTTCATTACTGCTTTTAGAAGGAAAGAACTGGCATTATCCAAGGGGCTAGTGGTTATAGAAGCATAAAATACTTGTAATGTTATGAAAAAGTGCAAACTCCAACCTGAAAATGCACATAATTTGCACAACAAATTTATAAGCAGATGTTGGCAGTATTAATATATGTTAAAGCACAAAACAAAGTACAAATGCACAAAAATCTTGTGCACATGTGTGTGTGTGTGTGTGTGTGTGTGTGTGTGTGTGTGTGTGTGTGTGTGTGTGTGTGTGTGTGTGTGTGTGTGTGCAGATCTGCAGTATATGGAATATGTACACAATTTTTCATACTTAAAATACTTTTATTTATTTTACTTTCACATTTGCTAATCATGAAAATGAGCTATCTTCAAACCCTTTTCCACCATATATTTGGCCACCAGGCATTTATGTTCAGTTAGGGAGTTTAAAACACACACTCTACACCAATACAAATTCTTTAAATATATATGACCACTATTACACTGAAAAAAATATTCATATAGATCTAATTGCCAGCATTAAAAGACATAATGGTTAAGGTGTTTTACCTTACAGACACAAAATAGTGTTTGATTCTCACATGGGGTAATTGACTAGGCTTAAAATGGTCCACAAGGGCAATTAGACTAATACTAATCTATGAACCTATGAACCTATAATTGCAGCAAAAGACAAAAAATAGTCATAGAAATCCAATTGCCAGCATTAAAAGGAATATGTCAACAATAATGTCAGTAAAAGACAAAAAAACACTGAGAGCAAACTGTATTGCTTTTCAGGGGTCTATATTAGATAAAACAAAACCACGGACAAGTGCCGAAAACAGTCCAACCAAAACCAAAAGGCACTCGAGAAGTAACAAGAGGCTCGACTACTTAGTTATGCGTCAAACACTTTAATGTGACTCACAGCACTCCAAAACACGTACCACACATTATATTATTATTATATTAGATAATTATATATTAGATAATTGAACTTTCAAAAGTTCGAGTGTCATATGTGCGGAATGGGAAGATTTCCCTTTTCTGCACTGTAGTGCAATCTCAGAGCTGGTATATTTAAAGAGCAGTGGGGGGGTGCAGGGGGGCTTGCCCCTCTTCTTAAAATGTTCAGGTATGTTATTTGTGTAGGTTATTTTTTTTCATTAGATATTCGAACTTCTAAAAGTTCGATCTTATGGTGTCGACCATATGACAGTCAAACTTTTGAAAGTTCAATTATTTAATATAGACCCAGTTCTTCACATGCAGACACCAGTCTATATTATAAGATTTTCACAGCAAAGGCAGAAACTGAACTGTGACTTTGAGGAGACCCAACATAAGGATGGTTGAATAAAAACATGTATGTAATAAGAGTAGAAGCAAAGAGCTCTAAATTGGTAAGGTTTTCCATCTCAGTGAATGAGAGTATTTTCCAATTTATTTATGTAACATTACAATTTAACTCATCCCTGTTCATTGTATAAAGATTTTTTTCCAGCAATTAACTGTTTAAAAACAAAAATGAAATCTCCAGCAAAGCTAGAACTTCCAGTGAGTGACCCCCCCCCCAAACCTCTTGTATCAGAGGCACATGGGATATATGCAAATTAGCCTTATGAACAGATCCTGCAATGTGCCCAGTACAGACTACTTCTGCAATTCATATGGAGTTACATGTGTCAGTTAGATATCTAAGTATGATTGTAAATTATTTTTTGTATAGTTTCATAGTTTCATAGTTTAGTACTAGGCTATCTGCCCTGGGGCATTTGCAAGCCTAGCCCTAGAGATGTGGCTTTCGCCACCCCATGTAGTGGTACTAAGGTGTATAGAATAAATTTAGAATATTGTGCCTTTGTCTAGTAGTGACACATTGAAGACCCCCCTTACTTATTAAAATTAGTTTACTGTGCCTCTGTCAAGTAGCGACACAGGGGTGACCCCCGGGGTAAACCTACGATCTCCCATCCACTCGTCAAGATTTCTCTTGAAGAGAGTCAGTGAGGGGCTCTGCCTAACATGGACTGGGATTTTGTTCCAGAGTATGGGAAGCCTCTGAGTTATGAATCTGTCCTTTTATAAGACCCGTTGCTCCTACTACTATTGGAACTGTCTGGGTATCCTTTTTCCACATTGCTTTAATTTCTGCCTGAAAATCTTGGTATTTTATGACTTTGTGTCTCTCTGTACATAAGACTGTGTAGTTACTAGGTGTAGAAATTTCAATGATCAATGCTACTTTTGGCTTCTTTTTAGGGACTACTATATCTGATGTTTTTGAACTCCTGGTAATGGGTGACCCATGTGATATAAACTTCATAATTTTCTATAATGCTTTGTGGCTCAAGTTTCCAATGTTTTTCAACTACTTCGTTATAATAATGTTTGCATAATCCTCAATGAAACAGTCTTGCCACATTATTATGCCTTTCGGTATTCAGTCCTTCTGCCATTGATATATCACAACCAGCAACAAGATGTGAAACTGTTCCCAATTCTGTTTTACAAAACCTGCATTTGTCTGTTTCTCTCACATGTTCAATGGACTTTGTAAACCAGAGTGTACGTAGCCCACTATTTTGGGGAACAGCCACAGAGCGGAAGTTTAGTCAGAACAAAAAAAAAAAACAATCACCACCATGGATGACAACACCAAGCCTTGACTTTCTACCCACTGGGAAGAAATGGATCATGGCCGTTTGCAACTGGGGAATGAATAGATCAATAGGCAGTCTACTGGAGTGGCTAGCTAGAAAGATGGTTTAGGGACAGCCCAAAAAGGTGAACTAACCAAAATACACGTACAGAAAACATACTGCCTGGGTGCCATCTGGAAACTCTGAAAATGTTCTAGTTTAGACTACTCTTTTAAACACCTAAGTGATCATCTTCCTACATATGACACATGGAAATACAAATGGCATTCACTGATCAACATACTATCTTCTATCAAAAGCCTTAAGGACCTGACCATAGAGAGGACTGCAGACATTTTACAAGTGACTAACGTCTTGATATTTATAATGCTCTTATATGCTTCAGTTGCATATATTATATTCATAATTCTAGACAAGTTTTTGGTAACAAGAAAGATGAGAATGAAAAGCAACTGACAGGTTTGACAACAAGGGCTAAGGAATAGGAGTTAATACAATCCATTCGATAAAAACAGCAAAAATACATCCTATAACTCTTCAAAAGAAATGTAAAGTGAGTATTAAGTAGGGTAAAAAGTTTGATACCCAATCCTTCAGTGAAACAATTCAAATGTTCCTGCTTTTTTTCTGAAAGAGCATCTTCAGTCTTATACAGACAACTTGAGGAAGCATTGATAACTTGCTTGATTTTATATTACACAAAGCAATAACTGACATTTTTAAAGTGTTTATTAACCTCTTTACATTCTCTTATAAACAAACATGTTGAGACATAATCATACCTCTCAACTGTATGGATTTTTGCAGAATGCCCAGATTTTTTCCTCATAATATTGGTCTGTTCCTCATAAAAATTGTGTTTTTTGGCAACTCACTGGGGTGATCTAAGGATTAAAGTCACTAAATAATAAAATTCATTTGAGTTTCAGACTTCAAATCCTTCAGAAAATGCATGCTAACACACATCCTGTTATTCTAGCAACATTTTAAGTTTATAAGAACAATATTTAAAATATGTCCCTATTTTTGGGCCTTTGCCACACCATTATGTCAGGCTTTCTCTAGATTTCTTGCACTAAGAGGTTGAGAGCTTGGAGCTTAATCCATTAATATCAAATCAATAGGACTGAAGTCTAAGTGTTTTAGTCTCAAACAAATATTTCAGTTAGTACATGTGCTACTTCAAAAGAACAAACATAACAGCTAGGGATCTTTAGGAACCCTTGCTCCTGTTCTGTTCTGTTTACATGGATAAGCGACTTCATTGTATTACCATGCTCATTAACAGGAGTATTAAAGAAAGAATTGCATCCAACATCTACAAAGATCGCAGCATAATTCCACATAATTAGAACTTTGATATGCAGAAATTGAAAAACAGTCACACAAGCTATATCCTTAGCCTTCTAGCTAATGTGCATATAAAGCTGGACCTGAACTGCTATCAAGTTATCTCCAGGTACAAGACAATTTATCTCAAATTCAGTGTGGAGTTAGCTTGTTGCGCAATACTCATATACCTGTAATGAAGCTATATTACCACCAGCTAAGGTGAAAGCTGACATACTGCAATATTTTTCTTAGACTTTTCTAAAGCCTTTGATCTGAGAAGCCATAATGTTATTATCCATTGGGTGATGGAAGAAAAAATTTTGTTTACTTCAAGGATGGTCCTGAAGTTACATATCTGGAATTTGGCAAGAATCTCTTGGAAAGCAATACTCTATGAACTCCACCACTCTTGCAGTAGTTTTCCAGAGATTTACTTTTGGTTAATTACTCGGATGAGTACATAAACAAATAAAATGTACTTAATCCTGAAGAAATTCAGCAGATACAATATGCTGATGATTTAACATTCTTACACAATTTAAATACCCAAAATATATAGCTATCTGAGATGTTGTTAGGGTCTAACTCCATTAAGGTGTAAAAACAATAACACTTGCAGGTAAGAAATATGTATTTTAAAAAGGTACTAGATTTCAACAAGAATGGATACAGTTCTATCACCACTGCAAGCATAGGTTGCAAATGTGTCATGGGAAACCTTTGCCCCACTGAACAAGTGAGAGCTAGAAATACTCAATTATCATCTTCGATGAATACCTTTCATCGGAAAAGATGCATGCATACAGAGAAAACTCTTTCTGATAACCAGAACAAGAATAATTTAAGCACATTCCCAGTTACACTATAAACTACCTTTCTATATAATCTATTTAACTATCTGGCTGACAAATGTATCTATGCTTATGTTCATGTCTAACATTTCCTCACATAACCATTATTGTAAGAATCTTAAAAATTAAAAGGAATGCCTTAGGAGTAATGATCACTATATGACCAACATTTATTATTTTTCAAACTTTTGTATGGGTAGCAATGTAATACTCTGTCCAGCCTGTTATACTGTTTTAGGACAAGTAGAAAGATAAGATCTACAAACTAAGTATTCTCCATATTCCTGTTACCAAAACAGAAACACAGCACCAAATGAGTCCCTTCCTACCAAAATGAATAAGTTCCCTTCCTTTGTCACAACCGCAGAAAATGCATTTCTTCAAATAAAATAGTTTCAACATTTTTGTAGTCACAAATAATGTTATTTGTATGCCATCATTACCTTGATCATTCTAGATCCTAGATCCCTCTCTGATATTTTCCTGTATAGATTTATGTACATTTGAACATAACAAGGGCTAAGTAAGAGGACAGGTATAGTGTTGAGCATGTGTACTGCTATGTGTAAAGTACACGAGTGTCTTGTGTAGTGTTAGTGCTATGGAAAAGTCTTTTTCCAAAGGTAATGGGAAGGGTTGGGTTTAGGGGCAGGGTTAGTGTAAGACTTAGCACACATGAGTAAGAAGGTGGAGCAGGGAGGTACAAGCAATTGAAGTTATTATAAACAAGAATCTGCCCTAAAAATCCACAAGAGAAATTTATGCTTTATGAATGCTAGCTGTCAATTCCCAAGCAGTTCACATGTAGCCTATTGTTGAAATGTCAAAAAAATACAATGAAGAAAAAGGGGAAGCTACTTATTTCTGTGGTTGTAGGCATTGTATGTCAACAATATTATATCTAAATTCACAGAAGTTGCAGAAAAATCATCATTCATTCTATTGTATGTCAGAAACATATCAACAATAGGACAGGACAAGCAAATGGATTCCTAAAACATGATTAACTATTTATTTATTTATTTATTACATTGGTTTACTGGGTTTTGTCCGACTGGGCCAGAAAACCATTTTCAGTGGAGACCCGGGGAGAAAAGCTCCAGATATACAGTTAACAGTTACTGACTAAATAATACTAAAACATAATTAAACAAGTTATCAAAACTGAGGAAAATACTGCTAGTGAACTAGTGTTTCTATACTATTATGACTATAGGCATAAGTATGAGCCATTGTCACAGTGTAATGAAACTTGCAATGTTAATTACTATAAAAGATGAATATAGCGGGAGTTACACAGAATACATGGATATACAATGAAATTAGGAGATAAAGTTGTATACAGAACATATATCAGTGGTAGATATGGATTACAGATGTAAGAATCAGTAAGATTGTCTAGGACCACTGTCCAAAAAACTAGTAACTGACAGAAAACTGAAAGAAATTTAGATAGGTGGTAAGAACAGAAGCCGGGGGGTTAAGCAAGCAATAAGAAGTAGTAGGGTTAGGAGATATAGTTGGGAGTGGGTAGGTTAAGCCAGGTGTTTGGCAGGTGCAAAGCCAATGGTTTGCTAGATGTTGTTTGAACATGTAATAATTACGATTTTTTTGCTAAGGTTTGAGGAAGAGTGTTCCAGAGCTTGACAATTTTGAAAGAGTAGAGGATGGTGCCATGGGAGTTGTGGGGTTGAATAACCTTTAGCATACATTTATTAGAGGATCTAAGTGTTCTGAGGTTTTCACTGGGTTGGATTAGTTTAGAAAGTGCAGGGCAGTCATTCGGTTGGTGGATAGATTTGTGGGCCAGGGAAAGCTGTTTCAGTGATAGGAGGTTAGGGAGTTCTAGCCAGCTGAGATGGGAAAGAACAGTGCAGTGATGGGTTCTATATTGATGTCCGGTGGCAAATTTAGCAATTTTGTTGTAACAGGATTCTAGGTTCTTTAGGTCAGTTTTTCACAGATTAGTAAATATTTGGGATCCATAAAGGAGGCTGGACAGCAGTTGTGAGTGTGCAGTGGCTAGTCTGGCACTTTCTGTAAGGTATTTCTTGGCCCTATACAGGGTGCCTAGTTTGGAGTGGACTTTTTTGATAGTGAGGGAAATGTGCCTGTCAAATCTTAGGTTTTCATCTATTGTTGCACCCAGTAGTTGATTTGGTTTGTGGGTTCTATCATGGTTCTATTTGAGGAGAGTATTGCTAGTGGGGGCTGTTGTGATTTAGGTTTGCTATTTCTGAAAACTATTATCTTAATTTTGTTTGGGTTTAGAATAAATTGATGTTCTGTGAGGTATTTTTCTAGATCTTGAAAATAAGTCTGCATTTTTATTTGGAATTCCTGGGGGGGTGGGGGCTGAGCATATAAGCGTGGCATCATCAGCGTACTGGACAATGGAGGCTAGTTGTATTGCAGAGCTGAGGTTATTTGTAAGAATTGTAAAAAGGAGGGGGCCTAGAATGGATCCTTGTGGGACCCCAACAGAGATGGGGAGTAAGGAGGAAAGGCTATTTTCAATTCGGTAGCTTGTTGTTGGTTGGAAAGATAGCTATGGAACCAGGATAGAGATGATGAACTGAGGCCATGTGATGAGAGTTTGTTAAGAATAATTTGGTGGGATACTGTGTCAAAGGCTTTTGACGTATCAAGGAAAATGGATGACATGAGTTGGCCTTCATTTAGGAGATGTCGGATGGTGTTAGTGAAAGACAGAAGGGCGGAGCTAGTGCTATGTTTTGGTCTGAAACCATGTTGTGATGTGGAAAGGTGGTTGAGATTAAGGAGGTGGTTTAGGAGATGGTAGTGAATGCATTTTTCTAAAATGTTTGCAGGAGGAGAGAGGATGGCTATGGAACGGTAGTTGGTCAGTTCTTTAGAGGGTCTGCCTTTGTGGAGGGGATGATATAGCAATAACCCACGCCTGGGTGTGGGTAATGCTAAATTTACCCACGGTTGGAGTGGTTTGGTCCCGAGGCGGCCCGGACCAAACAAAGCCAACCGTGGGTAAATTTAGCATTACCCACACCCAGAAGTGGTTATTGCTATTATATGACATTATTTAAGAAAAGAAACTATTACTTTTCTTAAATAATGGCATAGTATAATGCCTGTTTACTGCCCTTCCACAGATGTCTGGCATCCGGCAGTTCTGATGTACTGCGAGCCTGCGCAGTACATCAGAGTTGTGCAAAGCACGGAGAAAGCAAGATCTCCGTTGCTTTTTAGTTCGCTATGTTAAATGAGTTTAACATAGCGAGACAGTTTTAAAATAAGCAACGGACATCTCCGTTGCTTATTTTAAAACTGTCTTGCTATGTTAAACTCATTTAACATAGCGAAACACTAAAAAAAAGCAACGGAGATCTTGCTTTCTCGTTTTAAACACTGTCTCGCTATGTTAAATGGGTTTAACATAGCGAGACAGCTTTAAAATAAGCAACGGAGATCTCCGTTGCTTATTTTAAAGTTGTCTCGCTATGTTAAACCCATTTAAAATAGCGAGAGAGTGTTTTAAAAAAAAGAGATATACTAATGGAAAAAAAGCCGGGCGACCGGACCTTTTTCCATTAGTATAACTCGATTTACAACGGGCACGCTGGCCAATCAGCGTGCACGTTTTGGGGGGATCATGGTATAATATATGATATTTTCCAGAGACAGGGGACATATTACTCTGCAATGGAGCAGTTGATCAGGACAGATATGGGGTAGACAATAGTGGGGGAGGCAATCCTAAGAAATTCGTTAGGCAGTTGATCTGCTGCTAAACAGCAGGGTTTAAGCCTGGAAAGGAGTGATTTTATGTACTTGGTTTAAATCGGTGTAAATGAGAGTGGGTTGAGGAAGTCTGAGGATGATGTGGGGACAGAGAGAGGTTTGTTAGGCTGGTTACCCAGCAGTGAGGTGATAGTATTAATAAAGTGTGAGTTAAATTGTGTGGCAATAGGGTTAGTTACATTTGAGTTGACAGGTGGAAGGGTTTGGGTATGGCCAGGGTTGAGGAGATTTTTTTATGTTTTTCCAGAATTTTTGGGGGTTGTTTTGGTGTTGTTGTTAGCATGCGTGGAAGTAGTTTTGCTTGTTGGATTTTATTTGTTTATTAGCTAGGTTTTGAAGTTATTGATATGTGATGAGGTTTGCGCTATCTTTGGTGGTGTGATAAACTGACAACACTCTGTCTCTTTGTTTGATTAGTAATTTAGTGTCTTTTGCTAACCAGGATAGGTTCTTAGCTTTCTGTCTAATTTTTCTAGTGGGGGCAAGATTGTTTAGTATATTAAGAAAGGTATATTTGAAGTATTGACCAGCATGATTAAGAGGGAGGATGCTAAGTGGTGACCAATGCATTTGTTGAAGTAATAGGTTAAAAGTAGAAGGGGAGACATTTTTCTTGCTATGGATGAATTTATATATTATGTTTTTTTGAATGTGGACTCATTTTCTCTACAGGAAGGTTGGGAATTGGTCACTAGGAGATGAATGTTTAAGTGCCATATAATAATAAGAAGGGGTACTATTAAATGCTCTGACAGAGAAGACAATGTGCACCGTATCTAAACTAGAGCTATATGAAAAACAAATCATATTCTACCTCATACCTGTCATCCTACAGACAACAAAAATGGGAAAAGGGCCCTTGAAAAGAAGATATTTTCAGCATAAAATGTACATTTAATTAGCATAACATTTGAATACTAAATAAGACATAACTCTTCCCACTTCCAATAGGAATGTGGGATACTGCACAGAAACACGTTTAAAATACAGAAAGTGATAAACTAGAAAAACACAAACACACTATCACAGAAAAAGTGTAATATCTATAGACTTTATGACTTATATTGCAAAATTCTACCACAAAAGATCATTTATTTTTGTTAGCTGTGTGTCCTCTTTCTTTAAATTATTGTTGCCACTAATATGCTTGACATGCAGTGTGATTTTCTGTGTACTGGACAACTTTAAAATTCAGTGTGATGAGGGGGATTCAGAGAATTGTATAAAGGAGTAAATTAAGCCTGAAAATAGGGAATACCTCCAAAAATAGAAACATCATGTACAGGGGTAAATCATACCTGATAAAAGCAATGTTCCTCCAAAAAGGGACACTGCAGAGGTTAGATCCACCTGTAAAGGATAATTATCATGAAATGTGAATTCCTACCAATGGAATTTAAGGGAGATGAAATTATTAAACCCAAATGAGAAGGGTGTGCTGCAAGTAAAGTGGTTATATAGGGTCAATCAATATATAAAGAAACTAGAGGCAGTTACCAATGCAGTATTAAAACACACAGATTTACACTCTCCATATTTTGCCACATATTGTTCTATAGTTTACACTGGTGGCAAAAACAGGCTGCAGAGATGGAGTACAAAAGCATTATTTTAACACAAACTATAATGCTTCATGGTCCCTTATTACAAAACTACAAACCAATCGTAATTATAAAATATAAATGCAATTAATTTTTCTACTTACCACAATTGAACTGTTTTTTTAAAGCTATGCAGATAGAAAATATAATTTTCTAGCAGATCTGAACAGCTCTGGGGACAGAAAAATATTGTTTTCTGTCACTGGCACAGTACCAAAGGATTACATATTTTAATAATATCTGCAATGTTGTGAGGGGTATGGTTTGCCCAGCACAGTGATGATAGCATAACTCCTATACTTTCCTACATGTTTGGAACAAAACTTGTTAGTCTTGTAATACCCAAAAGTCCTGTCCATCGCCGAGTGTTCAAACTGGAAAACAAAAACAAGAGGTCTTCTCTGTCAAAATTTAAAAAAGCATAGCCTCAAGAAAAAAGTGGTTTTCTGATTCAGAAATGTTTTCTATCATCTTGAGAAAGTAGGTTTCGAAAAAACAACATTAAAATAACTAGATTAATTCTCTGAAGTGGAACCGAACATTAACACTATATTAGATCACTTACTAATGGTAGAAGTGAATTATAAAAGAAAAAGAAGCATAAACAATTTAAACCTCTGCTAGCAGAAACAAGAATGAAAGATGATTTAGAAAAGCCAGTGGTAACATAAGATGAGTAGCAATCACATAACTGATTACAGAAAGAGAACTCCGTATGAAAAGTCAGAATCTACATTACGGAGTCTCATAATGCAGAGACTGATGGGCGGAAAATATGGGCTTGTATATTTTTTGGAATATTCCCTTTTCTCTGAGATATGACAAATTCAGAGATGGTATATATTATTTTAGTGGGGACCTTGCTCCCCCAAAGTGGGGGTGCAGGGATGCTTGCCCCCTACAAAAAGAAGTTTTAATGAGAAGAGTAATACTCAACATTCCGTCTTCTCATAAATTTTCAGTCTTTTTCTTTGGCAGCATGTCAGGACTCTGCATTTTGACTTCCTACATTTCAATATGGAACCTAATATATAGCTAAGTTCAGGTTGCAGCTATTACACATAGGATTAAGTTCATCTCTGATTTATACACCATAATTAGTACTATGCCAGAATGGCAGCAAGATTGTTCAGAAAACTGAAGAAGTGTGGGAGTGCTTTAAGGAAAGAAATGTTCACAGGTAAATGCATGCATCAACACTAAACAAATAGTTCTGCAAAAAGAAATGTAGTGGGAACTGAAAAAAGAAAGGACAGGACTCCCAAAAGAGTCAATACAAAATATGCAAAAGAGCACACTTTAATGGTTACTCTTTGCTGGTATTCAAATTAATGGCCATAAACCAGCAATGTCTTTACAATCTCTATCTGACTATCATCTAAGCCTCTCCACAACTATTTCCCTTTTACCTGGACCAACTCAATATGCCTTCATAATTTGTAATGTCTTCATCCTATAATTACTCTGTCTCCTACTCAGTATCTATTTTCAGAGGATTCCATTTGAAAGTATAAGCCTGATATTAGCTAATATTTTACTGTATTTTTCATTTAACAGTCATGTTTTCATTAACTGTTATATCATTGCAATTATGTGTATGTACATTTACTAGTTTACATATATGCATTTGTTATTTTTTGATTGACTGTCATATCATTACTAGTCTATGTATATGTGCATTTATTATGTACTCATTCTGTAAAATAGAGATCTTGTCCCTGTGCCACCACAGAAAATAGGACTTGTGTCCAGTCAGACTTTCCTGGTAAGCAAAAGCAATAAACAAATAAATCACATTTTTACCAGGAAATATCTTTCATCACCAAACAGATCATCAAACAAGTCAGGATGGATAGCAGAGCTGCAGAGGTGGTGGCCTGGGAAACATACCCATTTGGTGGACACCCACCACCCCACTATCTGTAAGTGATCCATATTCTGACCACTCAATGACAGCTTGTCAGTTATCAACCTGTTCAGTACCACCTACATATTGTTTTCTACCCCCTCTACCCTACCCTTCCCAAAGCTCTGTTTTTGTGATGGGAAAACTTCTCACATGCACAGAAAGCAGGTTTAAAAGAAGTGGGAACAATGGAACAGAGTCTATCTTGGAAGCAAAAACGCTAAGCTGAGACAGCAAAAACCTGGGACAGCAGTATTTCATCCAAAAAACAGCCAGGCCAGTAATAACTGGTCTCTCATCTTTTCTTGTGGTTTTGACATAACCAATGAAAGCTGCTGCTTTGTAAATGGTATCCAGACGTTAGAATATTGCCCTAAGAAATTTTCAAGGAGTGAAATTTTGGAAGTGTGGAACCTTTGTGAATATCTCCATCTTAACTGAAAAGTTATGGAAATTTTGATCTTCTGTTGGCAAAAATAGTTAGCCTGAGGTAAATCAAAAGGGAAAACAGGGGATGGATTGTTTCTTTAAAGATATATGGAGGGATACAATAAACCATTAATCATGGTTTTCTACTGTGTGCATGTCATGGTGTGATACACACACTATAGCAAAGAAATTCATATTCACTAAGTGCTGTGTAGAGGCACACACCCCCACACAAACAAGCTAAACTCTGTGTCATGCAAATTACAGCATAATCAGCTGAACTGCATGTTACTCAACCAGTCCAACATGGTAGAGCTATTCAACAAGCTCTAAATCATCCAAGTAGACTCTTTGCTGTTTTTTTCCTGCGAATTCCAAAACTTTTGGAATACAACCATGGAAAGGAGTCTACATGGACAGAATCCTAGGGGCTGCAGATGTTTTAATTCATTTCTATGTGATACAGGCTGAAGCCAATGCTGCTGCTGCTACCAAGAGGCCTAGGCCGAGAAAGAGAAGAGTTTTCAGGCCCATTTAAATTTTCAAAACCTACATGACATGGAAATTGTAGAGCACTACTGGGTGGGTAGGAACTCACTACAGGAATTCTGTGACCTCTGCCATCCACAACTCAGAGCCAGAGCCAACCAAGGAGAACCCATTCCACACGAGACAAAGGTATGTGCAGCCTTTAGAATCTTAGCTACAGATACCTTTCAGAGACCAACAGGGAACATGTTGAGGGTGTCACAGGCATCACCATCCAGGATCCTCCACCAATTCCTGAATGCTATGCTTCAACATGCCAGTGACCACATATATTTTCCCATAGTTCTGACGAAAGGACCAGAAATATATAGGAGTTCTACCATGTAGCACACTACTCTGAAGTACTGGGTGCCATAGATTGCACACACATATAGAAATGAAGGCAACTCCCAGGGAACAGGGTAGGTTCTACATAAACAGAAAGGGCTACCACTCTATCAACTGCCTAGTCATGTGTAATGCCAAGGGATTCATCTTGAACGTGTGTGCTGGGAACCATGGCAGTTTCCATGACTTACATATTTCGCACACTTCCCAACTGTACCAGATGCTTGCTATGGGGGATATCCCACAGGGTCATTTACTGGGGGGTGCAGGCTATGCACTGGAACCGTGGCTGATGACATCCATCAGAAATGCACGCAAACACATAGAATAACACCATAATGAGGTACGCGCTCAAACCAGAAATATCATAGAGCATGTATATTGTCTGCTGAAGTCACAGTTCCGGTGCCTACTACAGATACATTTGGGGGAGCCCTACAACATAATCCATGGACATGGACAGAAATATTCATGGTATGTGCCATGCCACATAACATAATTCTGAGGAAACAGCTTCATCAGGATCAGCAAGGAGAATGGGCACACATCCCACCACAAATGCTAAGGCCACCACAGCCACAGGCAGATGAGGAGTCAGAGGGGGAGCCACCAGCTGCTGTGAGTGTAGAAAGATGTAGGCATGCTCAGTATGCCTTTGCATTGGCTAAGAGACAATGCATAGCGCACTTAGTCACCACCTAGGGGCCTAAAACCTTGCTCCTACTCACATACAAATAGTAACACTGATGCTACACAACTCATACAACCATTATCTCCCCATGTATTGGCTGTGTACTGCTTAAATCAGATGGAGTCAGCCCTGAACTAAAACTGTGGCAACTGCTACATTCACAAGGTAAGACCTAAACCTGGAGTATATTGTTTAATAATATGAATGTGCCACATATCCTTGTATTTAATTAGTTGGTAGGGTAAAGACATAAAAGGTGGGAGATTTGTAAAGAAATTACCTTAACATGTCACAGCAGACATTTATTTGACTTGCATCCATTACTAAGTAGTAGGCCTCAGGCATCACAGATTCGCATTGTCATACCTTTCTGTTAGAAAATATGTACTTAAACATATATAAACTGTTAGAAGAATATGTACTTAAACATATATAAACTGTTAGTTTCAAAAGTTCTGATGATTACTGCAAGCCCTCAATTTAGCACCATACATTTGTACCGAAAATCATTAAAGAGAGAAGTTAGAAAGTAATGATACACATTGCAGTTTCTGATTTCACAACCCTTACAAGATCATTCACTATAAAGTTGGGAAATTTTGATGCTATCAACTATCTAACTTTCCAAGGCCAATATGTCAAAGGGAAAATTACCAGTTCAACACCACAAATGCAGACATACTAAGCATTAAGTTAGCTATGGACCCTGAGCATCAGACATAAAGCTTATGTATCCATCAATCCAAAAGATAGAAAACAGGTGAATGGCAAAATTATCATCACTTGTACAGGGTGTTGTATGTTTGTTGGGGTGGCCTAGGCTGACACAAAAGGTCAGTGAGTGTGTGTGAGTAAGAAAGAGAAGCAGGCAGACATTTGGATAAACCAACAAATAGCCAGTGAGACAAAATGAGTAACTGTTGTTTATGTGTCTGTAGGGGTCCTCCAGGTGACATTGGTGTGTGAGTGCCTGCATGAACACAACCAAGCTCTGCGCTGGTTCTACATCCTGGTATGTCAGACAGGTGTGAGCCATGCATGGTAGATGTGGCAGTTCATTGTTGTTATCCAAAACCACGAGAAATGGCTTTGCCAGGAGTTGCACTGGCACATCCATGCCCACGGTCAGATGCACTACTGCTACCTGAACATGAATGATGTCTGCTGTGAGGTCCCTTAACATGGATGACCATGACCCCATGGCCTGCTATGTCTGGGTGTGGAAAGCACACTCATTGATGGAGCAGTGGAAGTATTGCCACTATGGCAGTGTGACTGGGCATGGCCACACTGGCTGATAGCAGATGATATGGCTGACCTATGCCCACAAGGATGCCATTCCCCTCCCAGCAGATGTTCCATCACAGACAATGCTCATTTCATGGCAGACATCCCTTGTTGCATCACAGGCACCCATCATTCAAACGTGTCAGTCACCTGATCCATTGCAACACAGTGGAGGTGATCATTCATGTCAGCCTGTGCCACATCTACAACTCTAAGCATTTGTCTCGACCACCTATGGGAACATGCCTGTGCCTCCATAATGGCTCTAAACATATGTTGAGTGGTAAGAGAAGAGAGACCTGCACCAGGTGGAGGAGTAACAGCAGGTCCCCTCCAAGCACACCTATCAGTCCTCCTGTGTGCCACCTCTCCCACAATTTCACTGCAGCCACAGTCAACAGGAACTGAAGAAACAGTAGCCACACTTCCCTGATCAATGGCCTCGCCCTCCACCTGTCCAATATCTGATTGTTCACTGGAATGGGTAGGCGTAGGCCTACTGATTGTATCTGATGAAATTGCAGGGGATGGCTGTATGTCAACCTCAGTGTCAGATTCAACCTCTGTACTCCCTAACTGTAACTCAGTTTGGCCACAATCATCATCAGAGCCTGTTGATACACTGGCATCAGGTTGCAGAGGGCCAACACTTCCATTGTCATGATCACCTGTGATAAAAAGCTACAGACAGAGGAGAAAATTAATACCTACACTACTACAGTTCAATATATGCTAAGAATGTAACAGTGCTGCCACTATTACAGACAGTACAGCAATACACACAACAGCACACACACTAAAATATTTCTCTAAATTGCTGAGCAGTACTGACATAAACATGTTTGGCTTACCATCTGCAGATGAGATTCTCCTCTGCAATCCAGATGATCCCGGAAGACATTAAGCAAGGGAAAGGACAATATCATCACAATTAACAGTAACACAGGGAGTAATATTTTTACCCATTTATACGTCCATTAACTATATTTTAAACAAGAATGTGGCTGTCAACTACAACCTAAGCTAATAACTGTAGCAATCTTCAATCCTCCCCCCAAAAAAACATGTGACATAGAAGTAACTTATTGATTTTGATTGTTTTGCTAGACAACAGTATGAGATACCAAAGCCTACCTGGAAGCTCCTCCTGGGACATGCTTGCTGTCTCTGAAACTGTTGCTCTGGCTGTACTGTACTCTCTTGGGAGCTGTTTGGATTCCTGATATTGGCCTGGAGGTCTTCATTGGGTGTTAGTGGTGGTCCCCTACCAGTCCCTCACACCTGCTCATATGTCCTACCATGGCCATCTACAGCAATCACATCATCAACTATCTGGTGCCAAATTTGCATCTAATGTGCCATCTCTCATAGGTTCATAGGTTCATAGGTTCATAGGTTCATACTAGGCTATCTGCCCTAGGGCATTTATAAGCCTAGCCAGAGTGTGTTTGGCTTTCGCCACCCATTTTAAATTAATTTTGCTATGCCCTTTTTTGAGGTTAGTATACTGTGCCTCTGTCTAACAGTGACACAGAAGTGATACCCGGGGTAAACCTATGATCTCCCATCCACTCATCAAGATTCCTCTTGAAGAGAGTCAATGAGGGACTCTGCCTAACCTGGACTGGGATTTTATTCCAGAGTGAAGGGAGCCTCTGGGTTATGAATCTGTCCCTCCAGCATGTCCTATTTATTTCAGTGTTGAGGTTCAAGTCTCTCGAGCGCATAGCTCGATGGGATTTGGATTTTCTGAAGTGCAGCATGTCCATTAATTCTGGGTTGGACATGGCTTTATACGTCAGGCACAGATCGCCTCTGAGCAGGTGGTATGCCACTGAGTAGAGCTGGAGTTTCTTTAACCGGGCAGCATATGGCATCTGTTTGAGTCCTTTGATCCTCTTGGTGAGGTACTTTTGGGGTCTTTCCAGTTGCTGCATATGTCTGGTAAGGTACATCCCAAAAGAGGCAATTGTATTCAATTATGGGCCTGATGAGGGATGAGTAAAAAGGCACGATGACCTCCCCTGATCTAGATGTGAATCCCTTCATGATTAGCTGGGCTATATAAAATGTTTTTCTAACCACTTTGGCCACATGGTTGTCAAATGAGAGATTGCTATCAACTTGGGTCCCCAGGTCCCTAATTACTTCTTCTGTACTTAATGGATTACCACCTATGTGGTAATTTGTGGGCACTTTGTTTTTGCCAAAGGGGATGACTATACACTTTTTGGCATTTAGCTTGAGGCCATGGCTCTGGCACCAGTTGTCTGTTTCTATGAGGCCCTTTTGGAGGATGCTTGTGTCAGCTGGAGAGTCGATTATGGCACCCAGTTTGCAGTCATCTGCGAACATAGTCAGCCACAGTCCTTCCGTGTTGGCCTGTACCTCCAAGAAATATATACCGAACAAGAGAGGTCCTGGGACTGAGGCTTGTGGGATGCCACCTGTAACTGGTTTGGAGTCTGACATGGCTCCAGCAATTCTAACCATGTGGGTTCTGTCCTTGAGCCAGTTTGCAACCCATCTAGTGACGTAGGGGGTTATATTTAAGCTGGTGAGCTTATCTATAATGCCCGAGTAGGGTATTGTATCGAAGGCTTTTGCGAGGTCCAGGTAGGCTGTGTTTTCCACCTTCCCCTCGTCAATGGCCTTGGTGACTGTTTCAAAGAAATTGACTAGGTTTAAGAGGCAGGATCTGCCCTTTACAAAGCCGAACTGGGTAGGATCCAGTGTCTGTAGGTCCCCAATATCTTTATTTATGAGGTCCATGATGATCCTTTCCATAGCTTTGCAGACCAAGCTAGTCAGGCTTATGGGGCAATAGTTTCCAGGATCCATTGAGGCACCACCTTTGTGGAGAGGGACCACTGTTGCTGTACGCCACTCTTTGGGTACATATCCTGTAGTAAGGCTGAGACTAAACAGTAGTTTTATGTTTGGGTTTAGCTCTTCTTGGAGTTCATGTAGGATGCAGGCCGGGACACCATCTGGTCCCATTGATGCTGTGTTTTTTGCTTTGGAGAGGGCGGCTCTTACCTGAGCATCTGAGATGTCAGGGGTGCAGCACTCTGCTGGGATAGATATTTGCCCTTTTGGTGGGGAGGGGGGTGAGAAGTTTGCGCTGAACCTGTCAGCTAGGATGTTGGCAATGTCTGTGGGTTTGGTGTATTTTTTGTCAATTTGGACTAATTCTGAGCATATCTGGGAATTCCCACCCAGGTTCCTAACATAACTAAAGAAAGCCTTGTCATTATCCTTAGTGTCCTGTGCAATTTTTCTCTTGAAGCTGGCCTTAGACGATTTTATGAGTGCCTGTAGTTTTTTGCTAATACTGATGAGAGATGCCTTCCCTTTTTGGGATTTTGCTCTATCATGTAGTAGCTTCCTCCTTCTATTGTATAGTTTGTTTATGGCTGGGGTCCACTAGACAGGACGTCTGCCTTTGGAGGATTGGGTCTTGGTTTTATTTGGGATTGCATGATCCATGCATTCCTGAAGGTGTTCAGAGAATGCATTTATAAAGGATTCTGTGGTCTGGGCCATATTTTCCACAGGCCCGGGGGCTTTGAAAGATTCCACCTCAGTTTTGAGGAGTGTGAAATTTGCTTTAGAGAAGTTTTTCACTGTGGTTTTCTGGACAGGGAGTGGGGTTGGGATGTGAATATCCAGTGAGATTAGTTTATGGTCTGATCTCACCAGTGAGGGATACACTTCTGGGCTGGAGCATAGAGTCCCCATGTTGGTGATAATCAGGTCCAGTATGTTTTCCGCTCTTGGGGGAGTGGTAACAAGTTGTTCCATAGCATTTGAGTTTATAAATTCTAGGAACCTTTGGGCTAGGGTGTTGGAGCTAAAGTAATGTTCCTAGTCTTTGTTTGGGTGGTTGAAGTCGCCCAATATAATGGTGTTTGGAGAGACCTTCATATTTTCCAGTGTTCTCAGGAAGGCCAAGTGGGGTTCCTGGGTTTGGGAGGGTGGTCTGTAGCAGGCTATAAAGTGGAAGGCAGTTTTGCCCACTGTTAGTTGCACATGGATAGTCTCTGATGCTTCGTGCTGTGCCACCAACCTGGAGGTGTGGGTATCTTTGATGAATATTGATACTCCCCCTCCTTTTGTGGTTTGGTCCAGGTTTTGAGGCCAAAAAGCATGGTATGAGGTATAACCTGGTAGTGCTGGGGTGGTCTCGGGAGCCTTGAACCAGGTTTCTGTTACTGCACAGATATCGATGTTCTCCATGCTAAGGAGAGTTTCGAGTGCGTGCATCTTGAGGTTTAGACTTCTGGCGTCGAGTAACATTACTCTTAGTTTTTTATCTCTTGTGATACCTATGGAGGTGGGTTTGTCTTTTGAGCCTTGCCTAAAAAAGGCAGTATGGGGGTAGCAGGAGCCTTTGCCAATATCCAAAAGCCCAGGGGTGACAGGTGCAAGTCGTCCCTAGCGAAGCATCGTGGCTTGTCGAGCATGCCATCCCAGGCTGACAGGCATTGGATCCCCTTTGAATGACACCAATACTTAAGCCAATTGTTGAAATTGATCATCTTGTCTTCATATTGTGGCATCATTCTTGGTGAGGGTAAGATGCTACTCAAGGTCAGGGTCATACCGCCCTGGGCTACATGCTCAGAGAGCTCCTCTATGTCTCTTTTCATGTAGTCCAGGGAGGTACGTCTCAGGTCATTCAAACCAGCATGGACAATGACTGAGTCATATTTGTACTTACCTTGAAGTGACCTGAGTGCTTGTGGTGGATCCTAGCGCCTGACAGGCAGCTCAGCGTGACCTTCTCCTTGTTCAGCCTAGTGAGCGGGATGTCAGTGTGCCTGACGATAGAGTCACCTATTACAGGTGTATCAGGTGTGTTATTTAGCCTGAAGGGCTGTGACTGTTCGGCACACTGGCTTTGTGAGCTATGTGTTGCATGTGTTTTGTTTTTGGGTAACGGTTGCTTGGGTGTCTGCTTTGGAGGTCTCTGCTGCTTAGGCAGATTTTTATTTAGAGCCTCCGAGTATATTTTTGTGTGTTTATGTGTTTGGTTTGCTGTCGTGGTAGGTCTATCTGAGACTGGAATTGTAGTGAGTGTGGTTTCCTTCTCCTCCTGACTGGTTACGCCAGTACTGAGTTTAGACAGCTTAGCCTCCAGTTTGGCTATATGGTTGCATCTCTCACATGTGTTGGAATTTGTTGAGAGGAGGAGAGGGTCATCTGTGTACATGCGGCAGTTGTAACATTGCCTCAAGATTCCCAGATTCACCAGCTGGACCGGAGAGGAGATTGACAACTGACCTTTGGACATGCTAGAGTAGTATTGGGAATTCCTTTATAATTGAAAAAAAGGGCCAATGGGGAACAAGGTACTCAAGGGGAGTTTGTGAGGGTGTAGTGCTTTTAATTTTTTAGTGCTGACTTATATAATTGCTTTAGTGAGCAAGTGCCAGGTAACTTAAATGCAATGTGTTACAGGTAACTTAAATGCAAAAACGACAAAAACGACAAACTCTCCCTGTCCCCTTTCCAGCAGAAAAGCACCTGGTTCTCAGTATCAGTAAATGGGGGTCTCTAAGGATTGAGATACCTGAGTGGCAAACTCCTAGGCAGCCCTAAAAGACAATAGAAGGATAATACACATAAATATGACATAACTACAAAATAATTATTTCGATATTAAACAAAAAAAGCAGCTCCTCAGTATTACTCCCTGGAGAAACATACAACAGTCTACAGATGTGAAATATGCCCAACAGGCAGGATGCAAAACAAAGAGAGTAACAAGATCAGTATATCTTTGTTTGTGCCATAAGAGTAACTATCTTTTGCTCCCCAAAAGCAAAGTCTATCCTTGTTTTGCCATAACAGTAACTCACCTTTTCCCTCCTCCCCAAAAGAACAGTCTATCCTTGTTTGTGTCATAACCGTAACTCATCTTTGCTCTCCCCACCAAAACAAAGAACATGAAAATAATACATTTTGCTAACAAGCCATCTTTGAAATGCTAAAAATGCTTTCTAATTAACTGTTCCTAAAACATTTACACATATTTATCACACTGCTCCATTTTCATGTATTGACAATCATGTATATATCTGAAATACCTTGACAAACGTGCCCATGCTGTCTGTGTACTGCTAACTCATACAGATAAAAGTGTAAACACTTTTGCTTCAAAATTTTCTTAAATACATTCCAGCATATGCGGTATGTACCTGACAAAATGGAAGTATACCTTCTGAAGAGCAGTATACCTCTGTGCAGGAATATCCTGAGGATATAGCATATGTGTAGTCTTCCTGACATAAACAAGTCTCCTCACCATTAGTTCGCCTAGCTACACAGTTGCCTTTTTATATGGTGTAGATTCAGAGCTGTTAGCATGGTGAAGATGAAAATGAGGTGTGAACTCATTAGAATTATTGCTGAATCCCAAATACCTGGATCTGTGTAGGAGATGTAAACCCAGTGCAGTTACTCCCTCAATGTTTGTTTTTAATGGATTACAGCTGTGAATGATTACTGGCTGGGAGAAGGAAACACAACAAGACTCTAAGTTGCCTTACTTCCACTGGGTGTGTCAAGTTAGATCTATAAAGTGTTAGATGTAAGGTTGAAAATGTAAGTAAGCAGCACACAATTCACAGTTTTTGATCCTTAATATCCAACCTGCCCTTCCTTTGTTGGCAAATGCATATGATATTATTTCTACTTAATATCATCACACTTTTTAAGGTCAATGATATAGAATGGCTTGCACATTGCATGTCTCAGATTACCAGTCAGATAACTGAAAAAGGACCAACTAACACAGAAATGTAAGACAGAGCTGTATATTTGCAAGCAATAATCATAACATGTTATGTGATCACTAAGTGCACTACATCCAAAAATAATAAATTCACAAATAATAGTTGTATAGTTTGATATCACTGTAGATGCTGTTGCAGTTGGCTGTGTGCAGATTGAGTTTAGTTCTTTGCTGCAAAGCTGTTTGTGTGGTAAAGAGGGATAAGACATCCATCTTGTCTTTTGAATGTGAATTGGAGTGAGAGTTCAAATCCAGATCTGTTTAGACATATCTCATGTGAGACATAATTTTCTTGTGTGTATGTCATACATTGCTTTTTCTCATTTCAACTACTTGCCTTTTTTTTTCTTTTTCTCCTTTTCTGTCTTTGTTTGTCTATTTTTTTAGGGGGGGCAGTATTTGCAAGATGCAGCACACAATGCAATCACAGAAATGGAGGAAATGAATAGAGTTTGGCTGTGCTTATCTTGTTTGCATAGAGTGGTGCAGTGCACAAACTGGGCAACTGGACCACCCAGGAAGCAGTCAGGACCCATGCAGCCAAAAAAAGAAACCATATGCATTCAATTAATACTATTAGGTATTGTGCAAATCCACTAAGTGGAATTGAGTGATGGTTAACAGCAAGACCTTGAGAATGATTAGTAAAATAGGGAATGTTATAGAACTAGCCTTGTGGTAGCAGGTGTAAGTATAGGGCTGGAGTACAGATGATCCTGGGTTATAGTACAGGGTGCGCAACCTTTTTTTACTGTTGTGACATTGCAGTTTATAGAATGAATTGCAAAATAGACAGAGTATTATTTCAACCTTATTGTGTCAACAAGTGTAAATGTAGGAATGCCATACACATGATCCTGGCTTCTAACAGAGGATATTCCATATACTTCCCATTATAGTCACTCTCACTAATAACACTTTTAGATATTGGACCTGATATTCATTATATGTATGAGGGATGAGACACTATTTACACTTTATTTATGTAGCTAGCTATGTATTATTGCATTTATTGTCAGATGTATGCCTGTGGACATAATTTGTACTAAAGTCCTATAAATATAATGCTGCTATGTGGACTGGAGTGGTCTTCACTTTTGCCTAAGACACTTCCACAACTGCCTGTACATCCAATAACCTTGAAATTATGATTAGAATTATTTAATTCCTCACTTCTTGGCACTGATGCTCTCCACTTATTATTGTGCAATGGTAAGTGGAGCACAGTAGTGCCAAACAGTGTGAGCACTCTAGTAAATGTAATAACTGGAATTGGCATGAAACCATCAGTCTCCATTGTTCTAGATCTTTGGTAGACATGGCAGGCATTTGTGGGAAGGTACCAGGTTTAGAGCACAGAGTTGGGGTGTCCAGGAGTCCAGGATATTCTTTGGTCTCCTAGTTAAGAACCTCAGCCAAAGTCTTCTATAGGGGGACTATTCTGGCTCCCAGTAAAGTCTGAGGCTTGGGATAGTTTAGCCTGGCTTATTCCAGTGTCACAGGTATCCCACTCACTGTAGAGCAATGTTGGTATTATTTCAATGACCTACACAGGAGGAATTTAGGACTGATGACATCCCATACCTGTGTAAGTATAAACTACAGACAGTACTTGTAAGACTTAGAAAGTTGAATATAGGCAAGACTGGTATGCATAACGGTTTTCTGTTCTTTTATGTACTTTCGTACAGCTGCCAATGTTCAGGAGTACAATGCCAGAGCCCACAGGGCTAAACTGGCTACAATGAGGGAATCATGGCTAGTATTTCAGAAGCATTAAAAGTTGAATATAGTTTTTTTGGTATTTTATACAGTTGTATCAAATTAAGCATGCATATCCTAACTGTAAAAGCAAGTATGCACGCATTAGTCTGTAGCACAAACCATTTGTAAGACCCCAATATTAGACTTTAGTCAGAGGTTGTGGGTTCAAATACCACACTTCACAATTATACAATTACTGCTATTTCTTCAATAATATTTTCATTAAATTGAAACCTCTATATCAGTGGCACAAATGCCCTTCTGTAAACTGCAATCTGTATAATTAGAACAAGCATATGTGTGATATATACACATTGCAAGGATTACTTATAGGTTCATAGGTTCATAGGTGTGTTACTAGGCTAATAGCCCTGGAGCCTTTTCAAGCCTAGACCATAGAAGTGCCCTGGAATCGTGTAGCCCGACGTTAGTTTCCAGTACCTCTATTAAGTAGAGCCACTGGAGTGATCCCCCAGGGCGAACTTTATATTTCCATTCCACTCATCAAGATTTCTTTTGAAGAAGGCCAGTGAATTTCTCTGCTTGACATGTATGGGAAGTCTATTCCAGAGTATGGGCAGTCTCTGGGTAATGAACCTGCACCTACAGCATGTTCTGTTGATTGTGGTATTGAGGTTGAGGTCTCTGGACAGTGTGGTGTGGAGGGATTGGGATCTCTTTAGATGTAGCATTTCTAACAGAGCTGGGTCAGGCATGGCTTTGTAAGTCAAGCAGAGATCGCCTCTTAGTAGACGATATGAGACAGAGAATAGCTGGAGTTTTTTGAGTCTGTCCATGTAGAAGATGTGTTTAAGGCCTAGGATCCTCTTCGTGAGGTACTTTTGTGGCTTTTCCAGCTGTTGCATGTGTCTAGTGAGGTATATGCCAAATGGGGCATTATACTCGATGATTGGCCTAATGAGGGAAGACTAGAGAGAGTTGATTACCTCTTTCTTCCTGAATGCAAAACCCTTGGTAATAAGATGTGCCACATAGAAGGACGTTCTGACTACAGTGTCAATATGGTGGTCAAAGGTGAGGCTGCTGTCAACCTGTGTCCCCAGATCTCTTATAACGCCTTCAGTGTTCAGTGTTCAGTGGGCTCCCATCGATGTGGTAATTAGTGGGAACTGAGTTGTTCCCAAAGGGAATGATGACACATTTTTTGGCATTAAGCTTAAGGCCATGGATTCAACACCAGTCATTTGTCTCAGTGAGGCCTTTCTGTAGGATGTCTACATCACTTGGGAGTTAATAATAGCTACCACCTTGCAGTCATCTGCGAACTTGGTCAGCCAGAGTCCTTCCGTGTTGGCCTGGACATCTGAGAAGTAGATGCCAAACAGGAGAGGACCCAGGACCAATCCCTGTGGGACTCCACTCATGACTGGTCAGCAATCTGACTTGCAGTCCACTACTTTCACACTTTTGGTTCTATCTGTGAGCCAATTTGTAACTCACCTAGTGATATAGGGGTTGATGCCTAGTTTGGTGAGTTTATCAATAATTCCTGAGTGGGGAATGGCATCAAAGGCCTTGGCCAGATTAAGGTAGGCTGTATGAACTGCCTTACCCTCATCCACAGCTCTGATGACTAACTCAAAGTCAACCAGGTTGAGCAGACATGCTCTACCTTTCACAGAACCAAATTGAGTGGGATCTAGGGTTTCCCTATATCCTTGTTAATTAGTTCCATGATGATACGCTCCATAGCCTTACACATCAAACTCATCTGGCTAATGGGGTGATAATTCCCAGGGTTGGTAGTCTCTCCTCCTTTATGGAGAGGGATGACTGTAGCAGTGCGCCATTCAGTAGGGACAAAGCCTGAGGTGAGGCTTTGATTGAACAGGGTACACAGATGTGGTGCCAGTTCACTTTGTAGTTCATGTAGAACATATCCAGGGATATTGTTGGGTCCCATGGAAGCTGTATTCTTGGCCTTGGACAATGCAGCTTTAACCTGTGCTACAATCTGTAGTATAGTATGCACCTGTTAGGAGGTCTTCTGGCTCCAACACTGATGCCCCGCTCATTTGGAAGTCAACCTGGCATCACTGGCTCTGCTGCCCCTGTACTACCTGCACCTTCAAGTAGTCCTGCTCCAGAGGCTGTTCCAGTCATACCCTCCTGGAGTAGTGGTGGAAGTGGTGATTTCATCACCTGCAGCGAATTTCCAGAGATGGTGTGCCACACCATTTATGCATGCCTATGGCAGGTGGAGAAGCTGGTCTCTCTCATTTTATTTAGTATTAGGAGGAGGAGATATCAAGCACTCCAGCCACCAGCAAAGTGAGGTGACAGTGGTGACAGTCCAGTGGGTGAGGACTCAATTCTCTCTGTCTCGGTCTAGATATCCCCACCCTCACCCTAAGAATGGTGTCCTCCAACCTTTTGTGTCCATCACTGTCCATGTCTCTTGCCTTCTTTGTATTGTCTGTCTGCAATTGCTTCCTCACTTTCCTAAGTAACCTAGCCCAGTCCTACCTAGAACCCTTCACCAATTGTTCTCTCTCTTTGAATTAAAAAATAAATGGGCCCCTGTTCCATTAAAAAAAAAATCACCCCATGCATAGCTCTCTATTATACACGTGTCTTCTTGACACACTTGATTTTGCCCAATTAGCTATATACCATGATTGTGTTGTGGTCACCCTCTCTCTCAAGCTGACAGTCCAAATTCAGTAATATTTTACACATATGTTAGTTTATACTGATAAAGTAAGGGAGAGCTATGGTTCTTTCCTACCTCCCTCCTGCACATTCCTGTCCTGCTTTCCCTTTGTTGTTCCCCTGAATTGCTCCCCATTTTACCACTTTAATCTGGTCAAAAAATAGAATCACACACAACACCTATAAGTTGCTGCAAAAGCAATGGATCTCTTTACTTGTTGGGCTCCATGTTTGCATGGAGGTGTGCATCATGCATTAACATGCAGCAACAGTGAATGACAGCAAACGGCTGCAGTTACCCCTTCTCAATGCCATTTAACAAAGCTGCAGTATGCCAACAAACAGCAACACATTTACTATAAACAATTTGTGTCATTGCAGTATCATTGTGTATTTAAAAGTATTTCAAAGTATTAGATACACCTGGATTTGAACCCGGTATCATCTGGTTCCAAAGAGGAATATATCAGTGCAGCAACACATGCTGCCACAGAGTTTGTCAAGCAGCAGATGTGTTTCATAGACTCAGTATTAACTGTCAGACTTTATAAATGTGGCTCTCGTTTGTGCACTGACACTGCTTAGCTACAAACAAATATGTGTATCACATATGCATATGCACTTTGCTTACCATCACTAAAACCCACTGCCAGCTGCACTATGGAAAACTAAATATTATTATGTATTACTGCTGTTTACTTTTCATTTATTGTCTATGACATGATATTATATATGGAAATATTACAAACGGAAGGACCTGTCTCACAGTATGTCACATATTTACAATACAGCCATCTGTTGCCACCCCACCAAGCACTATAACCCTTGTATCTCAGTACTTTTTCCACACATATATCATCCACACTAAAAATGTAATATCAAATGTTGTCTGCTATGCAATGCACATCGATCTGGTAACATGCAGAACTCAACTATTGACTCATATCCTTAAAAACACGTATCTGCAAGGCTAGGGAAGGAATTAACATGAACCATATCCACAGAGACATAGGTGACCTTCAAGACACTTGACCTGACCCATTTTGTTTTTGTCAGTGGTAGATCTTGCTTACTGAACCTCGTGGACTTCTTTGATACTGACCCCAAAGACCTGAATGAGTGATAACAGGACATACTGCTTATGCTGTGTTATCCAAGGCCTTTGACACTGTCCCCCAGTCATGTCTCATAGTGAAGATCTCCCATGTGGGAATTAAGCCATACAGTAGTAGATGGATAGCCAAGTGGCTCACTGACAGAACATACACTCTCTAATTTGAGGATTGCACCTTCACCACTAGCCACTTACAATTAGAATACCACAAGCATCTGTGCTGGGCCATCAGCTGTTTGCAAACTACTTCCTTGAAATGCATACAAGGTGGCCTGTGGTTTACCAAGACTGCAGATGAGTGGTAACTGGATGCAGTCATATAGAGTCCCCCATAGATGGTAACATATTACAGAAAGGGCTGACACACACAAGTGATTGGTGGCAAACTCATGCACTGAACCTTAAAGCATGCAATGCCTTATTGTCCCCTTTGCCAATAAAGTAAACCTGATAATTATGATATAAATAGCAATCCTCTAAGCTCAAACATAGTGTTGTGAGACATGACAACACACGTTGATAGTAATCTACACTTTCATCACTATCTGTCTATAGTGGTGAAACACACATTCTGCATTGAGCACCTCATACATATGGACATCACATCACATCAAAGACAGGGGAGGTGATAGCTCTGATGTACTCTTCCCTTATCAGAACACTAATGGAATACAATGCTCCCTTCTTTCTATACCTCACAAGACACCTGCAGCAACTCAAGAAGACACGGGTTTGTGCCTGGGAGAATCCAGGCATCCAAACATGACATGCAACATACATGTAAAGACTGACAGACCTCTCAGTGTACTCATCATCATGCAGGCTGCTGATAGGTGACCTCTGCCTGGCCTACAGAGCAGTCTCAGACCCTACCCTACTGGAAATGCAGGACATCAGCAAATCAAATGGGACAAGAATAACTTGGCCCAGGGTTCTCAACCTAGCCAGTGACATAAACAGAACATGCTGTGTAGACAAATATATCCTCCAGCTATTTACACTCCTCTATAATAGGCTTTCACTGCATGTATAGCAGTGATGATCAATTATCCTGTGCAAAAGCAACCTTGACTACTGATTGGGTGATTTAAAGTCACCTCTGAGGTGCCACCTATGTCTCTCATGGGCCGGGCCAGTTGGTGTTGCTCACAAAATTGCCCTGCTAACAATGCATATCTAACTGTGCTTAATAAGGGTACATATGTTTTTACATGGCTAAGCTTCTCAACATCCTAGGGCCATTAGGGTAGTAGGCTCCTATGAACCTATGCAGGCCTCCCAACATCTTTTCTCCCACATGGCCTGCTTATGTCATCTACTATAAGTTCGCCTGAACTCTTGTAATAAACATCAGACTTGTGACTTGGTGCTTGATTAAAGTAGTCAAGGGTCAATCACAGATCCCTGGGGTTTGCCAATGGTGACAGCTCTGTTGGTACAGTTTGATTCACCAACATTCACAATATGTGCTCTGCTGGTGAGCCAATTGGTTACCCTTCAACTGACATAAGGGTTAATCCCCAGCTGGGAGGGTTTCTCAATGATACCTCTGGGGGGATTATTCCAAAACCCTAGGCCAGATCACGATAGACAGTATGCACTGTCTTACTTTCATCCAGGCCTATCATATGGAATCAATGGGATATGACAACATCAGACATCACCTATGGTATGACTCAGGACATAAACCTTCCTGATAAAGTTGAATACACACTTCAACACACCTTCTACATGGGCCATGTCTCCATACAAGGATGTACATCAACATGCATCCACCTGAGTTAGGGGGACAGCACCTGATGCATGCATGTATAGTGACATCCTGACTCTCTTTGACTGTGAGGTAGACCAACATGTCATCATGGACCTCTTGTAAATATACACTAGTAATATTCTGGCTGTGTGCAACAGACTTGTGTGAGTTGTTAATGCTAATCATGTCTGATACATCTGACAGATGTCCTCAAAGAGGCCATTGAGGACATGCATGAAGACAACAATATCATCTTGTGGAATTTGACCAGGTCAAGGCATTTGACACAAATCCACATTGAGGAATTCAATCAACACTGTCATATGTGGCCATAAACAGCTATATCACCAAATGGGCAGATCAGTGTATCACATACGTGACATCTCACTATGTTGAAATGTGTGACATGACCTATATCTCAGGTCCAGTGATCATGTCCATAGATCAGGGCTGTCTGCTAAGCCCTTTCCTGCCCATTAGTTAAGTGAGGGACATCAAAGATGACATACACATGCTGTGTCCAAATAGCTGCCTGAAGTACTACAGATTGTGGGCAGTCATTGACTCCAACTGTGATATTAGCATAATACAAACAGTATCAACACATAGCAAAGATTGCAGCCGCAGCCATGACAACACCGGCAATGACGAGAAAACATGGTGGATTGGTTGATTCGGGAAAATAAACATACCACTCAAGTATAATGTGGACATCACACCCTATAATCAGACCGATAGGTATGTGACCTGTGTCCTGGGGTAGACGATAAGTGGTACATCCACTAGCATGTGGTCACATTGCTGATTACTCCCTCGAATGTAACACAAGTTCTGGGTACATGAAGGACATGCACATCAGAGGCCATAATACCGTCATGGTTCCCAACCTTTATCAGACCAGTATCTGCGTACAATGCACTCTTCTTCATGTATCTCCCTACACATCTTCCATTGATGTGTAACTGAAGTGTATCACCTTTGTCGCAGTGTGCTGTCACATAACTTATTGGCCATACCTAGGTATTATTTTTGTGGAATATACATGACTGTCTGATAGTGTGGAACACCAATCATGTTGTTACACCAGATGCATGTGAGCTACCTGTTCTGCTTATGCACACACTACATACATAGGTGTTTGACAACATTAATGGCATGTATATCATTTGCGACAGTGTGAATCATGCTATATATATATATATATATATATATATATATATATATATATATATATATATATATATATATATATATATATATATATATATATATATATATATATATATATATATATATATATATATATATATATATATATATATATATATATATATTATTTATTTATTTAGTTAGTTACATTTGTTGACCGGGAGTGTCCAATGTATGTCCATTTTCAGCGGAGGCCCAGGGAGAAAAGCTCCACAGTTAAAATAAACAGACAGTAGTTACATTGGATTACATAGTGATTAACAATTTAACATAGCAATTACTTACAACATATTTATAGATGAAGAACATAGTACATCAGTAGACTATATATATATATATATATATATATATATATATATATATATATATATATATATATATATATATATATATATATATATATATATATATATATATATATATATATATATATATATATATATATATATATATATTTATCTGCCATGTACACAAGGCAGCTAGCCTGTATTGCCCATACTATTGCATACAGGTATAGCAGTGTCCCTCATAACACCTCCAGCAGATGTTACAGTGCCAGGACAGTGTGTGTGGTTACCCTCACAGAGTGTGGATGTATCATAATAGTTGTCCAGGTGTGCGAGCAGACTCATCTATCACTCTACATCACATATGTTATGTCAGAAGCATGGAATCACTGGTGGTATTATTCTGATATTATCCATGATTGTGGTTGGTTCTTATAATGTTTTCCATGATCCTTTACCTTTGTCCACCTTGCTGGAGACCTTTGCTGGTAGTACACTCATATTCAGGCATATCCGGTTACACAGCTTCACAATATGCACCATACCCCAACTGTATGTCAAATTCCTGATCGATGTCCTCTGCATTATTCATGTAAAGAAGCTTATTTCACACAGACATCCTCCCCATTATGTCACCTTATGTGACAGTCACATAAAACACATTTCACTGTACAGTCCCTACTGTACAATATAGATATGTGATTGGTGTTGCTGCTACAACCATCTTCCATTAACATGCCCTCCTCTACTGTACATGAGGGAGTTTCACCTTTCCTCTTTCCCTGCATTCATTCCTACAATTCATCTGCTTATCCCTATTCAATACACACACTTCCCCTAAGTGATAATTTTATGTGGCAGTCCATGCCTTGTTACAGATCATTAACACAGCTTCAGTACAGAATGCCAGGAATGGGATATTACAATACTCTGCACTGTATGTAATCTGTCCTGTACTATGTTTGGACCATATACTTCTCATTCATACCTCTCAAGTGTCCAGATATCCCCAGGATGTGAGATGGTTTCGTTATCAAATTTGTGGCTTTCTGCCATATCACTAGGATGATCTCTGGACTAATGTGAACTCAATATTACATACATTCGAGGCATATCTCTCAGCTGCACTGATTTGTGCAGAATGCCCAGTTTTTGTCTCATATTTGTGATATTTTTCCTCATGATGTTTTGGTTTTCTTGGCAAATGATTGGCATGTCATTGCAGAGTGAATTCAGAAACTGATAACAGACATTACAGTTTTAAACTTCATGCTCTTCTTGCTACTGTACAACCTATTATTTTATCAACTTTCTATGTTTGGAAGACCAATATTACAAATCTGTCCCTATTTTTGGGCATTTGTCCCCCCATTATTTATGGCTTTGTCTAGATTTCTTGCTCAAAAAAGTTGATAGGTATGTTTGCATTTCATTCTACCACATTTCTATGTGACATGTATGGCAAATATGTCCCTATTTCTGGTTAAATGTCCCCGCATTATTTTGGTCTTTCTGCAAATGTGCAATAACAGATGGATAGCTATCTGTGAAACCCTGGTGATCATTGTGGCATTCCATGCAAATCCATGGACTGTAGATGCTCTGCTTTAAAAAGAATTGTATCTGCATTTGCTTACATGGCTTCTTGGCCAAAACACTGATGCCAGCCATGAAACCTAGCTTAGACACATGCATGGCATTAATATGCATTGCGTGCTGCGTCTCTTCATACACCACTAAGCAAACATGTAAACTCTGTAGAGGCTTTGTGCAGAGCCTACATGCAGTATATTGCATCCCAGGGTCAGTTTATATTAGGTACTTATGACAACAGTTTGCTGCAGGGTCGGTTATCTTTTTTTTTTTTTCGTTTCAAAGACAGGGTATATTAGATACTTGAATATAGATATGTCAAAATTAATATATTTTTTAAATATTTATAAATAGATGCACCAATTTCATGCCCATGCTGGAACTATTCTGTAGTTGAGTTGGTCATATTATCCCGCAAACAAAGTCATATTATAATAAACAGCCATAAAAAATGCAGAAATAATTGAGTTCATGTGAGGGAAAAAATTTGTAGGGCATATGTATTCTGTAAGTACCTCTAAGGAGGACAGAAAATATAAGAGGATACTACACCTTAGTTATTGTATATCAGTGTTTGTGTATATAGTTTCATAGTTTCATAGTTAGGTACTAGGCTATCTGCCCTGGGGCATTTATAAGCCTAGCCATAGTGATGTGGCTTTCGCCACCCCATGTAATGGTACAAAAGTGTACAGAATAGATTTAGAATACTGTGCCTCTGTCTAGTAGTGACACAGTGAAGACCCCCTTACATAATAGAATTAGTTTACTGTGCCCCTGTCTAGTAGTGACACAGAGATGACCCCTGGGGTAAACCTACGATCTCCCATCCACTCGTCAAGATTTCTCTTGAAGAGAGTCAGTGAGGGGCTTTGCCTAACATGAACTGGGATTCTGTTCCAGAGTATAGGAAGCCTCTGATTTATGAATCTGTCCCTCCAGCATGTCCTATTCATATTTGTACTGAGGTTCAAATCTTTAGCTCTCGTGGTTCTGATGGATGTGGATTTTTTGAGGTGGAGCATGTCCATCAATTCCTGATTCGACATGGCCTTGTATGTCAGGCACAGATCACCTCTGAGTAGGTGGTATGCTACTGAATAGAGTTGGAATTTCTTTAGTCTGGAAGCATATGACATATGTTGGAGACCCTTGATCCTCTTGGTGAGGTACTTTTGGGGTATCTCTAGTTGTTGCAAGTGCCGGGTGAGGTACATACCAAATGGAGCATTGTACTCAATCATGGGCCTGATAAGGGAGGAGTACAGGGGCACAATGACCTCCTTTGATCTGGATGTGAATCCCTTCATGATAAGGTGGGCAAGGTAGAAAGTCTTTCTAACCACTTTGGCAACATGGGTGTCAAATGAGAGGTCACTATCGACTTGGGTCCCCAGGTCTCTGATTACTTTTTCCGTACTCAGTGGGTTACCGCCTATGTGATAATTTGTGGGCACTTTGTTTTTCCCAAAGGGGATGACTATACATTTTTTGGCATTTAGTTTAAGGCCATGACTCTGGCACCAGTTGTCCATTTCAGTGAGGCCTTTCTGTAGGATGTATGTGCCAGCTGGTGTATCGACTATGGCGCCTAGTTTGCAGTCATCTGTGAACTTGGTCAGCCACAACCCTCCCATGTTTGCTTTCACATCTGATAAATAAATGCCGAACAAGAGGGGTCCCAGGACAGAGCCCTGTGGGACAACACTTGTCACTGGCTTTGAGTCTGACATGGCTCCAGCGATTTTGACTTTATGGGTTCTATCCTTTAGCCAGTTTGCCACCCATCTTGTGACATATGGATTTACATTTAAGCTGTTGAGCTTGTCTATGATGCCAGAGTGGGGTATTGTGTCAAAAGCTTTAGCCAAGTCCAGGTAGGCTGTATGGACTGCTTTGCCCTCGTCAATGGCTCTAGTGACTGTTTCGAAAAAGTCAACCTGGTTCAAAAGGCAGGATCTGCCTTTTACAAAGCTGAACTGGGTGGGATCAAGTGTTTGTAAGTCCTCAATGTCTTTGTTTATTAGTTCCATAATGATTCTTTCCATAGCTTTGCAGACCAGGCTGGTTAAGCTTATGGGGCGGTAGTTACCAGGGTCAGTAGAGGTGCCTCCTTTATGGAGTGGGACTACTGTTGCTGTACGCCAGTTTTCGGGTACATATCCTGTAGTAAGGCTAAGGTTAAATAGCATTTTTATGTGCAGGTTTAGCTCCTCTTGGAGTTCACGTAGCACGCAACCCGGGATACCGTCAGGTCCCATTGATGCTGTGTTTTTAGCTTTGCTGAGGGTGGTTCTCACCTGGACATCTGAGATGACAGGGAGGTTATATTCAGCTGGGATAAGTATTTCTTCTTTTGGGGGTGAGGGAGGGGAGAAATTTGCACTGAACCTGCCTGCCAGAATGTTGGCAATATCTGTGGGTTCAGTGTATTTTTTGTCATTGTGAACTAACTCTGAACATATCTGAGGGATTCTGCCCAGGTTTCTAACATAGCTGAAGAAGGCCTTGTGGTTATCTTTAGTGTCCATAGCGATTTTTCTCTCAAAGTTGGCCTTGGATGTTTTTATGAGAGAACGTAGCTATCTACTAGTGCTGATCAGAGATGCCTTCTCTTTATGGGATTTTGCTCTGTCATGCAGTAGCTTCCTTCTTTTGTTATACAATTTGTTTATGGCTGGGGTCCACCAGACAGGATGCCTGCCCTTGGTGGAGAGGGTCTTGGTTTTATTTGGGATTGCATGGTCCATGCATTCTTGGAGATGTCCGTAGAAAGCATTTGTGAAGGATTCTGCATTGTGGGATGTGGTTTCCACTGTCCCAGTGGGCTTAAAGGATACCATCTCAGTTTTAAGAAGTGTAAAGTCGGCTTTTGAGAAGCTTTTCACTGTAGTCTTTTGTGTTGGGGGTGGAGGTGGGATATGTATATCCAGGGTGATTAGTTTGTGGTCAGATCTCACTAGTGAAGGGCATACTTCCGGTGTGGAGCACTTTGTCCCCATGTTTGTGATGATCAGGTCTAGTATATTATCTCCCCTTGTGGGAGAGGTGACTAGCTGTTCCATTGCATTTGAATTTATGAATTCCAGGAACCTTTGGGCTAGGATGTTTGGGCTAGAATAATGCACCCAGTCTATGTTAGGGTAGTTGAAGTCTCCCAATATGATGGTGTTTGGTGAGACATTCATATCCTCCAATGTCTTCAGGAAGGCTGAGTGGGGTTCCTGAGATTGGGAGGGTGGTCTGTAACATGCTACCAGTTGTATTGCAGTTTTGCCTACGGTTAGTTGCACCTGGATGGTCACTGATGCTTCATGTGTTGCCACTAACCTGGAGGTGTGGGTGTCTTTGATGAATATGGACACTCCCCCTCCCTTTTTGGTTTGGCCGGAGTTTTGGGGCTGAAAAGCATGATACGAGGTATAGCCTGGTAGTGCTGGGGTGCTCTCAGGAGCCTTGAACCAGGTTTCAGTTACTGCACAGACATCAATGTCCTCCATAATGAGGAGTGCTTCGAGAGCCTGCATCTTGAGATTTAGACTTCTGGCGTTGAGCAGCATTACCCTTAATTTTTTTCCATTTTTGTTTTTTAAGGAGGTGGGGGGGTTTGTCTTTTGAGCCTTGCCTAAAAAAGGCACTATGGGGGGGGGCAAGAGCCTTAGCCAATATCCGGAAGTCCAGTGGTGACAGATGCAAGCTGTCCCTTGCGAAGCAGTGTGGCTTGTCCAGCATGTCATCCCATACCTTTAAGAAGTTATCCAAGGGCTTGCACAAGTGTATAAATACTGAGCATGTGCAAGCTAGACTGCCATTTTGTAGTAAGCTGTTGAGATGTAAGCATGTATGTATATAAAGTCTGTCAGGTAACTAGTTCGTTCTTACTTTATGATGCTGCTATCCATCCTGATGTGTTTTAAATATTAAAGTATCTAAATGAAACCACCCTGCCTGCTTGTCTTATGTGTGAGAGAAGTGACATGGTATCAGAAGTGTCATGTCTAAAGGACATGGAATCAGAAACGGCATATCCAAAGGGCATGAAGTTAAAGGCAGGTTGGCTAAAATGACTTAAGGCACTTGCTTGGAACTGGTGGAATATACAACAGTGAATCATCCCATAAATGTGCAAACTTTATAGAACAGGTCAGAAATGAATTTCAGGTATTAAAACTTGCTCAGTACTATTCTTTTCACATAATATGAAACAGGACATACAGAACATTCTAAATGATATTCACAGAAGCCAATATGTACAGTATTGATAAAAATATTAAAATTACTAGAGAAAATGTTTGAAATAAAGTCCGAATCGCATAAAACAAATAAAATATGGGGAAACAACCACATTTTCACAAAGCATGTATTTTTTCATATTAAGAAAGATATCCAAGTTATTAGAAGTGTATAAATGTGTTCTCATGTTAGTACAGTGCTACAGGAAAGCTATCTCACAATGCACGGCCATTACAGGGCATATTTCACAAAGTACAGTATTTCAACAAGTTTACTATGCATTTGAATGTTGTTACAAGCTCAGAAAACAGTTTGTATATACATAATTACAAGAGCCATATTTTCAGTGTGTTTTAAAAACCCAGTGCACCTGTGTTTGATGGTTATATTGCTGAGAACTGAAGAATGTTTGAGCAAGAGTATGACATTTTCATATAAGTTGCGTTTTCTGATAAAGAAGACCATACAAATGTATTTATTCAACTTAAATGTAGTTGTGTCAGAAGCCACAGAATGCTATCTATACTGGAGAGGAGGAAACCGTCATATTGTTGTACCAGCTGAATGAAGGGATCCAGAGTGCTTAAAAAGAAAATTTAGAGAAATGTGTTACCCCCAGACAAATGTTATAATGGAAAGGCACTTATTTTGCACAAGGGATCAAAAGTCTGGTGAAACTTTTGCAACATATATAACTAACCTGAAAAACAAGGGTAAAACATTCAGATTTGGTGATTTAAAGGATGAGTTGATAAAGGGCAGATTTGTTTGTGGTATAAAAAAGATGCTGTGAGAAAGATTTTGATTCCTGACAGTGATTTAACTTTGAATAAGGCCATTGAGATTTGTCAGATATATGAGGTCATAGAAAAGCACACAAATATGCTGACAAACGAGAACAGCTTTAGAAGGCACAGTGACAAAGCTCATGTTGATAGTATGCAGTATGTAGTCAAAAGAAACAGGCTCAAGAACATGGCAGCAACTGCAGCCTCTGCAGCACTCACTGGCAAACCCCAGAACCTTCTAGCAAATTCCAGAGTTTGCACAGTCTCAGTGAAGCATGAGTGAGTAAGCAAAATCAAAGCATGGGCCCCAACCTAGTTTCTTTGCCAACTGTCGTAACTGTGGTGGAAGCCATGAATCTAAAAGGGAAAAATGTTTAGCTTTTGGACAACAATGCCACAAATGCAATAAATGTAATAATTTCAAAAGGTTTTGTAAATCAAAAGGCCCACATTCTTTTATTAAAATGGAACATTTTAAGAAACAAGTTGATCAATTAGAAAGCCATGACATAGTGCACAGACTACTCTGTATGTGCATGGTGTGTCACTGCTTCATGAAACAGTTAATGCATAAGATTTAGGGACAAGGAATGAAGTTTTTTGTACTGTTCGGATAAATGAAAAACCCATACAGCTCAAAGTTGACACAGGTTCCAAGTGCAATGTTACATCAGTAGAAACATTTGCTAGAGTGTGCAAAGGTGAAAGGCTTGATTTTGCAAGGTGTACAAAGCTTGTTGCTTATGGAGATGAAGACATTCAAGCCAATGTTTCAGTAGTGCTTTCATGTACTCTGCTGGGAAAAGCTATGACTTGTTATTTTATGTGGTCAAGAGGCACGTCCAGTCATTATTAGGGCTCAGAGACAGTTTGAAAATGGACTGCTTTCATTTAATAAAGAAGTCCATCATGTTAGCTTAAAAGATCACTACTCTAATTTTACCCCCCTACATTTTTTTCTACCTATGCTGATGTTTTCGAAGACAAACTAGGCAAACTTCCAGTTGTGTACTCCATGAAGTTAGACCCAGAGTCAGTCCATTTATCAGGCCAGCATGTAAAGTTCCAATAGCCATGCATGACAGAGTCAAAGCCGAGTTAGATAAAATGGTGTGACAAGGTGTGATTTGTCAAGTTGCAACTCCAACTAAATGGCTGTCTTCCATGGTGGTAGCTTAGAAGAAAAGCTCAGATGACATCAGAATATGTATTGGTCCATAGATTTGAACAAAGCACTAAAAAGACCTCATCATCCAATGGTCACAGTTAAAGAAGTCACAGCCTTGATGCCAAATGCCACTGTTTTTTTCTGTCTTAGATGCAAAGAGTTCAATTTGGTAAATTTAACTTGACAAAAAAATCATCACTGCTCACTATGTTCAGTATCCCGTTTGGCAGGTACAGATTTTTGAGAATGCCATTTGGGATAAATTCTGAAAGTGAAGTCTTTCAACATGCAATGGAACAAATTTTTTCTGAGTATCCTTGTGCTATTATAGTTGACAACATACTGATATGGGGTCATGATGAAGCAGAGCATGACAGAAACCTCAGAAAATTTCTGGAAAGGGCACATCAAGTGAATCTTAAGCTCAACCCACACAAATGCAAATTCAGGCTAAAAGAATTTACTTATGTTGGTCATTTATTTACAAATACAGGCTTACGACCAGACCCTTCTAAGCAAACAGCCATTCTCGAGATGCCAGCTCCAGACAATGTTCAAGCTCTGCAATGTTTTCTTGACATGGTCAACTACCTAGGCAAATTCATTCCAGACTTGAGCCAACTTTCAGCACTACTCAGAGACCTGACATATAAAGATGTATCCTGGTCTTGGTTAGAGCAACACCAAAGAGCATTTTAAATCCTGAAACAGGGAATTGCTAGTCCACCAACTCTCAGATATTATGATGTTCACAAGCCAATTACACCTTCCTGTGATGCTTTGAAATTTAGCCTGGTGCAGTCATTCTACAAGAGGATCAACCTGTTACCTATGCATCGCAAACTCTTACCCAAAGTGATATGCAGTATGTCCAGATTGAGAAAGAGCTTTTTACAATTATGTTTGCATGTTCGAAGTTTCATGATTATGTTTATGGTAGGCCTATCCAGATTGAAACAGACCACCAACCTTTAGTCACTATCTTGAGAAAGCATATGCATTCAGCTGCAGCCAGACTGCAACGTATGATGCTGAGATTGCAAAAGTATAATTTCAATCTTGTCTACAAGAAAGGCAAACATTTTTATCCTGCTGATACATTATCCAGATCACCCAGAAACACCACAGAACAGCACAAGAATGAGAACCTTGATTTTGAAATCATGGAAGTGAGAAATTTTTCCTCTGCATATCTTGATGAGTTGAGAGAACACAAAGCTACAGATCCAGTTTTACAAAGGCTCAACCACTTTATCAATCAAGGATAGCTGTCAATGCAATCTAGTTTACCTCAAGAAGTGGAATCTTATTTTCCATACAGAGATGAGATTTTGTCTGACAAAGGTATTATTATGAAAGGTCCAAAAGTCATTGTTCCTAAGTACTTGCAACAAGAGTACATTACTAGCTTGCATCGTGGTCACCCAGGAGTCGAGTCTACCAAAAGTATTTTGGCATTCCATGTCACAACACATTGAGAGCACTTTTATCTTGTTCAGTGTGTAATAGTACAAAGCCACATCAACAGAAGGAACCACCTCAGCTGGACTACCATGTACGAGTCCACACAAAGTTATTTCTCACAATGGCATGCAGGTGACAAGCCAAAAGTCCAAAAGATTTGCTGAAGAATGTGACTTTACTCATGTCACAGGTAGCCCAGAGTACCTGCAGTCAAATGGTTTGGCAGAACATGCAGTTCAAAGTGTAAAACAATTACTACAGAAGTCAAAGTGAGATAATAGTGATGTTTCCCTGAATCTCTTGAATGTCAGAAATGTTCCTCGTGATAAACATCTTGGTTCACCTGTTCAGAGACTTCTGTCGAGACAAACCAGAACCACATTACCAATCAGTAGTCAATTGTTGGTTCCATGTGTCAAGAACAACAGGTTAGCTATAGCCAATCTGTTAAAAAAGCATTTAACCCAGAAGTCCAAATCGCACGTCCATTATGAGAGGGAGAAGTAGTAAGGATGCAAATATCCAAAGGTTATGATTGGATTGGTGTCATGAAGAATATTGTTCCAGAGCCAAGATCATACATTGTGAAATCACAAGGAGCAATCTTTAGTTGGAATCAGAAGTGTTTGAAACCAGTGTCCAAGCCTATACCACAGCACATAGCCTGTGAGAAAGACTCTTTATCTCACAATGAGTTGTCCGGTGTTCCAATTCCAGATGAAGTTCCAGAGGACATTCACATTCCTGTGATGAATCCAGAAATGTCTGATACGAGTTGTGCACTGTAGACTGTTTCTGTTGCTAAATTTAGTCCACACTGTTATGTTATGAGATATGGTCGCATCTCTAAACCCTGTGACAGATATGAAGCAACTTGACCATGAACATGGTGTTTTGTTCTAATGTATATAGTAATGCATGTCTGACTCTGAAATTGTTTCTGCAAAGGGCAATCATTTTAAAAGGGAGGATGTAGATCAATGTGTCTGTATGTACCTTTAAGAAGCGATCCAAGAGCTTGCACAAGTGTATAAATACTGAGTATGTGCAAGCTAGACTGCCATTTTGTAGTAAGCTGTTGAGATGTAAGCATTATGTATATAAAGTCTATCAGGTAACTAGTTCGTTCATACTTTATGATGCTGCTATCCATCCTGATGTGTTTCTATATATATTGAAGCATCTAAACAATCCCCCCCCCCTGCTTGTCTTATGTATTAGAGAAGGACAAGCAACAGTTATAGTCCTTTAGTCTCTTATAATTAAGAATAAAAATAAATATTAACTTAAACATGATTGTGCTCCATGTGGTGATATAAGTATTTTCCAGAGGAAGGTGATGAATATTTTTTAAACTTAATGATAGCACTGTCTGTGAAGAAGACAGCTTTTGTAGTATGATATATTAACAGATGTGTTCACATCATCGACATTATGAGCTCTATCGTTTGGTTTGGATGACTTGATGATGGCTGTCGTGAAGATGTTAGAGGCATCCTTTTAACAATACTTCACCTTTGTTCATGTTTCTCATTATTGATCATGTTTTGCTCTCTATTATTTGACCAGGAAAAAGTCAGCACAATTTACTTTATATTTAGATAAGATTAATTGAAATACACCGTGCAAATCTGCTAGATAAAGTGGAACAAAGTATCATGTGCCAAAAGGAACAATTTCTCTTCCTAAGTTACAAGATAATGCATGCAGAAGGAAGGGTGAAAAGAACGTTGTCATGTTGATAGTATGTTTGACATTCCTTTCACATTAAAACATTATGGAATGGATGCTACATACTAGAAAGTATCAGTACAATCTATGGAGTACCTATAGATAATATAATAAAGTCTGACTGTTGTAATGGTTTAACTAATGCATATCGAAAAGGAAAGGTATATATATATATATATATATATATATATATATACAGAGAGAGAGAGAGAGATAGACTGATACATTTAGGAGCATCTAACAAATAGTGAGATAGAGTGCAGCTTATACTGGAAGGAGTAAATAGTTACTATGGGAATGAAAAGAGGAAGCTCAGCCTTAAATTATCAACATTTATATGCCAAAAATAATAATCTGGATTTTTCTCTAACATTTGCAATGAATTGAATCTTGCTCACCAGCAAGGGTATTTTACCTTACTAATGGGAGGTTTTAACCTCACCATTGAACTGTATAAAGACATACTTTGTGCGAGAAAAGAATGTCATACTAGACCACAAAAACGTCAAGAACAAAATGGAAATAAAAGGTAGGGTGGATGCACAGAGATATAAACATCCTCATTTATTTTGCTTCACTTTGCCTAGAAACATAATGATACAGACCATCAGAACAGATTGAGTGGTGGTGGAAGAAACATACCTAATGAGATTGGTATACACTACATTTAAACAGAGGTGCATTTGCATTTTTGATCATTCTCCTGTAAACCTAGAACTCAGTAATTCATCAGTAATTCAAAACTGAATCCAATATATATATATATATATATATATATATATATATATATATTTGTGTGTGTGTGTGTGTGTGTGTGTATCAGTGGGCAGGATTCACGAAGCCTCCGTGTAATAGATACATGGCATACATGGAGGCTGCAGTTAAACGGTGTGACGTCAGCATGTCATGCATATGCATGAGGGCATGCTGAATCACACCTAAGGCTAATACGGTCCGTGGAAGACAGTAGGGGGTGTGTCCATAGGCCGAGCCCTGCAAGTGGACACGCCCCCAGAAGAGTAAAATTGCCCAAAGTAAACACCCAAGACAGAGGCCATGGAAATGTGAATAAACACAACACAACACATGCCCCCACAGACTATGAACATAAAATATATAAATGAACATGTTATATATTTTTTTAAATCGTAAAGATGTTTGCCCGTGAGTGCGTTTGTTTGCGCGGGCATGCCCATAGCTCAGCCACAGTTAGCAGTCAGTGGAAAAGGATATAAGAACTAAATATGCAAAGTAAGCCAAGAAGCAATAGCGTAGCAGTAGAGACGTCGGCTGAAAAGCAAGCATTCATGGTTCGAGCCCCCACAACATCAATTTTTATTTTTAGTAAAATAAGCATGAAACAAGTCCCTGACAAACATGTACACATATAAAATCATAGTTTATGTAAAATGTAATGAAATAGTCCATTTATTTTGAAGAAATGTGAGATAAAACAATAAAAAATGCGAGATGTGCCTATAGCTGAGCTACAGTTTAACAAGGTGAGTGCATCTGCCAGTAGGTGAGCAGTGGTTTAACAGGTGCAAAATGAGTGCCCGTAGGTGAACAGTGGATTAACAGGTGTAAAATGAGTGCCCCTAGCTGAGCTGAGCGTAATATGCGTGCTAACAGCCAAATGAAGCGTAAACCAGTGTAACCCATTTGCGTGGAGCTGCGCACTGCGCCAACAAGCTAACCGACGGGCAACGTTAAGCAAGCTGTATCAAAACTGCCTTTACACAGACACACCCCTCAGCCTGTCTAGACAGTCATAAAAAATAAAAAGCAGTGGCCAGGTTCAAACCCAGGACACTATGCACCATAGGCAAGGTACTGACCCACTAAGCCATGACAGCAGTACCTAGAAATGCAGTAATAGCAAATATATAGGAATGAATACAAAGTGGAGCATGACAAAGCAGGTTTTGTGAAGTTGATACAATTCCAAAATGGCCAATCACAGATATGTCCGGGAAAAACGGCATATATAAGCTCCATAGGCGGGAATACACAGCATAAACGATTGTAGAACTAACTTGCAGCCAAAATGTCAGGAGTAGGTGAGGGTAGTTGCTTTCGAGCACAGAAGTGGGGCGTTGAGGAGTCCAGATACATGGTCTGGCTCCTAGTCCACAATCATGAGGCCCAACTCATGCAGGGCGAGGTCCAATGGGGAGCATATAGGACTGAGGCGTGGGACCGGTTGGCTCATGATCTCACCAGTGCCACAGGAATTCCAAGGACTGGTGAGCAGGTTCATCACCACCATGCGGACCTGAAGAGATGCAAGCAGGACCAATTGAACCTTTGGATCCAGAAGGCCCGGCAAATGCCCAACGCCCCACTACTGAGTAAGTTACATTTAATTATGCATGTAAGAAATTAAACTAGCTGATATTATGGAGATGTGTATTCCAATATTACTTCATTTATATTACAGCTGCAGGTGTCCGTTCTGTGAACCGCAGAGCCTATGGCGATAGGCTGGTGCGGTTGCCACCAGGCAGGTCAGTAATCCTCTCCCAGTAACTGTAAAGAAATATAAAAGTATGACAGTTAGCAAAAGAGTGCAGTGTAGTCACTAAGTAATAAAATGTGCAAGTAACAGTGTAAGAGTGTTTGCAAGTATTGCTTGATTAAAAAAGTGTGTTGCAGTCTGTAATCCAAGCAGAAAAATGAAAATGTCTGAAATAAAGTCTGAAATAAAGATGCCCCACCTGTAATATAATAGTACACAACCTGCAGCAGGCTGAAAAGTACAGCTGCAGAAGATGAGCTAATTACATGCGTGAAATATACCCCTGTTGAATTACTGAAACTTGACAGAAGTGAGACTGCTGGAAAGGATTGTAATAACTACAGGTGAAACATGTCAATAAAGCCTAAGAGTAAGTACCATCCTGAATAGTAAAAAAAAACAAGTGAGAGAGTGTGAGAAAGAGTTATGAATCCACCAATAAAGTTGTAATAACCCCTGAATAAAGTATACTGCAGTCAGTACAGAATGAAATGAATGTGAAAAGCAGAACCAAACAGCGAAATCTGTTCAAAGTGTTGCTGCAGCTGGAATGTGCATCCCAAAATCTGGATATGTTGCTCTCAGTCTGCAATATGCAGATAGTATGATTGTCTGACATACCAAACATCCACAGTTGTCTATAGCTATATAAAGCAAATGTAGCAGGATGATGTAGCTGAACAAAGCCAGATATGAATGTGTATAAAGAACAATAAAATGTATATTGATGTAGCAGTAACAGTCCTATCACCAAATTGAAGTAGTTATCATATAGGAAACTTTAGTTAGAACAGTAGTGTGTATATATGTGCAGCTATTAGAAATGTACAGCATATGTATTGGTATTCGAAGGTGTTAATATTATTTTCATCACCCCACCCTATAACCACATATAACCCATTCCACGTGAAAATGGTATGTGCAATCACAATAAACACCCCTGGACATTTGTCCTGTTGGGTCATAAATATTTGCATGCCCGTTGATGCATCTGCCCTGTTCATACACCCAAACCTGATGGCCTGTTGCCATCAATCAACCCTGCATGTTGTTGGACTGTTTATTGCTGCTCAAATTATGCATGTGTTATGCTCGCTGTTCAATGGTGCGAATATCTGGGTGTTTGGTTAATGGGAATACTAATTCATGCTGTTACAACTAATTGCGAATGGTATTATATGTTACTAACCCAAACTGTCATGACATAATGCAAAACATAGGATGACAGGGATGGCGGGTTCCAGCGGACCCACCTCTCCCACCTCAGCTGGCGAGTGCACCTGGCACTAGTGCCCAGTCTGGACCCTCCTCCGGTGGCCCTGTGCCACCTGCGGGTGGAAGCGCTGCAGGGGATGGGGCCCATTCCCCCCTCTGCAAGCGTGGCTGGAGGAGAACCACCACTCACCCTCCGTAGCATCCGGACTGTGGTGCGTAGGGAGATCCGGGACTCTGTTCTTGGGCCCCCTACGCCAGTTTGAGGCACAGGTGGCACAACTTACGGGCATGCCTGTTGCCCGGCCTACACAGCCCCCAGCACAGCCCCATCCTGGGCAGTGAAGGAACAGTGGCAACTGCCCATGGGTGGGGATATCAGTTCCACTGTTGCCATCTGTGGGCTCATGGGCTCTGGATATCCAAACATCCATCCCCGTCAATTGTGTAACCCCCCCACATGTGTCATACACCACCCTGTATGCATCTTGTTTGTCTTGTATGTTGACCTACCCAACCTACCTCCCCAGCTATACCGACTTCCCACACCTGACATACCACTCTCACCTGAAAAAAAAAAAAGGGCACTCTGTACCCACAAAAAAATTACGCCCCATACATAGCTGCCCATTCCGCACACATGTCTGCTGGACATGGAAACTATCAATTACAATTGGCTGTACAACAAGTATTATTGTTGTCCTGACACCTCTCTCAGGGGTGGAAGGTTTCAAATGTCACACCAAATTACATACATATGCACAGCTGTTGCTGATGAAGAAATGGGCAGCTATGGGCCTTACCTACATCCCTCCTGCAAATCCCAAGCTTGTTTTCCTACTGTCTTATCCTCTTTGTGACCCCTTTTTCACCACTTTCCTGTCTCCCCATTTTCATTTCTTTCAAAGAAAATAGCGCAGGTGTGCGCCAGATTAAGCACTGTTAAGTGGTTGTAAGCAGGTGTGCGCAGAGCTGAACGCCAGTGCGCATGCGGGAGCTCCGCGCAAACCAGCGCTAACCCGGTTACAACTGCTTAAAAGTGCCTTAGTCACTCTGATTGACAGGTCCTGTAGTCAGTTCAAAAGCAAAATAAAATCCCACTGTCAGTCCCGAACCCAGGAAACAGTAGTCTGCATAACCTACCACTACGCCATGACTCTTATACAAGAACATTGTGCTAAAATAAATATATCATGTAATAGTAGGAATGAATGTAAAGGGAATATAGGATGTGTAGTACACAAAGCATGTCATTTATACTTACTGTCAAAACTAGTGGATTTCCATAATAGTAGTGTGTGAACAGAAACAGCCATGCTAGTTGGTAGCTAGTAGGTAATAATGTCAGTTAATGTACATATATAAATGTATGTATATTTACATATATATATATATATATATATATATATATATATATATATATATATATATATATATATATAGTTGTAGGTGTCAGTGTGCATACACACTTACTACAGGAAACAGGAGAGAGGAATGGAGAAATGTGAATCTACAACACAACCTGAATCATGAGAGAGATACTAACCTTTACACTCACAGAACAGTGTCCACAGCATACCAGAATGGTCCCCGCCCCTACAATCTGAAAGGGCAACGCCTATCTCACATACCCTTTTATAGCACTGTCCTGAAATCACAGTGAGAACTGCAATCAGTACACAACTGGCTGCATGCAATTAGCAAATACTGGCTTACAATTGGTGCAGAGGCCATCACATGGACTTATGCAGATACCTACAAAAGCATCCTGTACTCACACTCCACACATGCTATGCATTCATTGCACTGTCTAGAGGCAGACAGAGAGAGAGAGAGAGAGATAGACAGACAGAGACAGAGAGAGAGAGAAAAAAAAACACACACACACAAACAACAACACACGATACACACACTGAATCTAAGCTTTCAGCAGTGACAGTAGCAAGCCGTGCCAGCAGCAGCAGGAAGCAGTAGTAGCGATAATGCAACCAGCTGTGACAAACACAGGTAATGTAAAGAAACAGGTTAATAATCTGCATACTGTGAACCCTCCATATGTGTCATAGGTCTGTATCTATAGGTATGTCCATGTGATATGTTGTGTGCACGTAGTTCCACCAAAAGGGGATGACTATACATTACATGTCATTCAGTGTTAGGCCATGACCCTGGCAGCAGTTTTCCATTGCAGTGAGGCCTGTCTGTAGGATGTGTGTGTCAGCTGGTGTAACGACTATGGCGCTTAGTTAGCAGTCATCTGGGAACTTTGTCATTCACAACCCGCACATGTTTGCTTTTACATCTGAGAAATAAATGCCAAACAAGACGGGTCCTAGGACAGAGGCCTGTGGGATATCACATGTGACTGGCATTGAGTCTGACATGGCTCCTACAATATCAATATTATGGATACTGTATGTCAACCAGTGTGCAACCCATCATGTGACATATGTAGTAACATGTAAGCTAATGAGCTTGTCTATGATGCCTGAGTGGAGTACTGTGTTGAAGGCCTTAGGCAAGTCCAGGTATGCTGTATGGATTGCGTTGCCCTCATCAATGGCTGTAGTGACTGTCTTGAAAGGTCAACCAGGTTCAAAAGGCAGGATCAGCCCATCACAAAGGCAACCTGGCCAGGAACAATTGTCTGCAGGTACCCAATATCGCTGTATATGCGTCCCATAATGAATCATTCCATAGCTTTGCAGACCAGGCTGGTTAAGCTTATGGTGTGGTAGTTCCCAGGGTCAGCAGAGGTGCCTCCTTAGTGGATTGGGACCACTGTTGCTGTATGCCAGTGTTCAGGTACATATCCTGTAGTACGGCCAACGTTAAATCCCACCCATTATTACCACCATTACCTCCCTACCCCACTTCAAAAAAAGTCTTACCCACCATTTCCAGTCTCACTGGCTTTGCCAATGCTCATATCCAGATTAACTTCTTCCTATTAGCCTACTTCTTTTTCTCCTCTATCAAGCAATCTCCTTCTGTTGTACTCTCCTGACCTTCTCTCTTACCCCCTTAATGATTCTTTCAATCTTCTCTACTCTACCTAACACTATTCTCTCTCCTTTGAAAAGTTGACTATCTAGTATAAGTAAAATTACACTTTTGTCTGTGTCTATCTGTTTCACAATTATGTCTTGTCTATGAATGCTATCCAGCAAAAAACATTTTTTTTTATTAATTACATATATGATATGCCCTTATCCTCTAACTTTGTTGGTTATTACAATAATGTATTAATATGTATCTATTTAATCCTGTATGTAATTTACTCTAAATGTGGAGCTTTTCTCCCCGGGCCTCCGCTGAAAATGGACATATATCCAGTCGGATTCTCCCGGTCAACAAATGTAAAATAAATAAATAAATAAATATCAGTTTTATATGCAGTTGTATGTCCTCTTGTAGTTCACGTAGCACACATCCAGGGATACCATCAGGTCACATTGATGCTGTGTGTTCTGCTTTGCTGAGGGCGTCCCTCACCTGGACATGTGAGATGATAGGGAGGTTACATTTAGCTGTGATAAGTATTTCTACTTGTGGGGGGGAGAAGGAGGGGGGATACGTGCACCAAACCTGTCTGCAGGAATGTTGCCAATATCTGTGTGTTCGGTGAATGTTAAGTAGGTGTGTATTAACTCAGAGCATATCTGAGGTGTTTGGTCCATATATGTAACATAACTGAAGAAGGCCTTGTGGTTATCTATAGTGTTCGTGGCCATTTCCCTCCCAGAGTAGGCCGTGGATGTTGTTATGAGAGACCGTAGCTTATTACCAGTGCTGACCACAGATGCCTTCCCTTAATGTGAATCTGCTCTGTCCTGCAGTAACCTCCTTCTATTGTTATACAATCTGCCTTTGGCTGGGGTCCACCGGACAGGATGCCTAACCTTTGTGCATAGGGTCTGGGTTAGAAATGTGTGTTCATGTTCCATGCAATCTTTGGGATGTCCATGGGAAGCATTCGCAAAGGGGTCAGCAGTGTGGGTTGTGGCTTCCACTGGCCCAGTGGGCTGCATGGATACCATCTCAGTCCTAACAAGTGAATAACTGTCTAATTACATACATATCAAAGTAGTCTACTGTGCTGGTGGTGGTGGTGGGATATGTATATCCAGGCCGAGTAACTTGTGTCCAGATCACACTAGTGGATGGCGTTCCACATACAGTACCTTGGTATGAACCCCCAGAGTGAGGTGGTGTATTGGACCTGTCACAGTGTGCTGACCAATGGGGCATGCTACTATGTTGTATGGAATGTGGCAGGTATTGTTGCACAGGTGTTGGCTGAGCACTGATATCTGGCCATGTACTTGTGTATCCACCAAGAGACACACACATGCTACATATCGGAGTAGTAGTATATCACTACAGTTGAGTATCATGTATAGTATGTATGCCATATATAGCTGACATAGTCTGCTGATATCCTGTTTGTGTTCTCTTCCAGGGACATGGCGCATCAGCGTAATCCCGCCTACTCTGCAGCAGAAGATGAGGAGATACACCAGAGCCTGGTGTGGGATTATGACATACTGTTTTCCTGCACCAGCCAGAATCAGCAGGAGAGGACTGCACTGTGGCAAGACCTTGTCCGTAGGGTAAATGACATTGGCACGCATAATAGGACATATGAGCAGGTACGACATCACTTCAGTGATTTAATCAGAAATGTCCGTCGGCATGCGTCGGATATCCACAGGCAACAGGTTGCTACAGGAGGTGGGGTGGCCACACATCCCCCCTCACCAGACTGGAGGGGCTACTCCTAAGTGTTGTGGCTCCAGCCCCGGAACAGCAACAGCAATACACCTGCATCATGATGGAGGCTGGATCCACACAGCAGCACGACATGGAGCGTGCAGGTAATATGCCATATGTACACTTGACTGTTCTGTACACTCTTAGTTTATGCATGTGTAATGTGTGTCTGTGGTATGTAGCTGTCAACATAGTATGTAATTGTGCAGGTGTGATATTGGCAATATCAGCAGCTGACATGTGAAAGGCAACTGGTGTACTACTGCACTGTATCATATGCAGTATCAATGGCACAGTTGTGCCCACTGACATTAATCTCCTCATTTCTGCAGGTCCCTCCGGTGTTACAGCAAGGCAGGCCATCCATGCTGGTGAGTGTGTTTTAACAATACCTATAATAGTCCTGATAGTGCTAGTAATACTAGTGTAACTCAGTAGTGCTCTGTGTGTATACTGCGGGGTGTGCATGTGTGCATGTGTGCATGTGTGCCTGTGTCCACATGTGCATGTGTGCATGTGTGCATATGTGCATTATGTGCCTGTGTCCACGTCTGCATGTGTGCATGTGTGCATGTGTGCCTGTGTCCACGTGTGCATGTGTGCATGTGTGCATGTGTCCACGTGTGGATGTGTGCATGTGTGCATAAGTGCATCACTGGTAACATTGTGTGGACACTGTAAACTGTGTTTCCTGTCTTCCTCCCACAGGTTCTGGTGCTGCTCTGGTGTCCTGCAGCAGGGAACCTGAATCTGGTGCCACAGGTACTGGTAATGATGATATCTGTGGAATGGCACAGGAAGGTGTGTCAGGGTCCGCCATTGGTCAGCCAATTGACAGTACACAGCTGTCAACCACATCATTGCACACAGTCATCCTGCCAGTACATCCTATGTCACCATTGTCCCTAGGTGATGGACAGGATACAGTGGGCATTGACCAGGGTAATGTGGTATCTGTGGCACATGCTTCCCCACACAGCAGCCGTGGGCAGGGTCCTGCGATGCTACCACACAGACAGTTGCCCATGGGTTCTCATGGGAGCATCCGTGGGCGTACTGCCTCTGGCAGATGAGCCCAAAGAGGTCTGTCAACCTCAGCTATGTTTTGGGCTGTCATGCAGGCACAGTCGCGTATGGAAAGGTACACCAGACAGAGTCTGAGGGAGCTAAGAGCATGTCGCACAGCCATGACTGACAGTATGCTTGACATCACGGATGCTATCCGTAATTTCACCGATGTCATAGACAAGACGTTGTGGGGACATATTACAGCAGTTCCACAACCACATGTCCATGAGCCAGGGCAATGGTGGGCAGTTGCGGCGTCGATGTGGCTGTATGCCAGCAACAGCAGCAGCTGGCAGTCGGCGCGGATGCCCCCATAGTGCCAGCAGCAGCCCCAGCAATGCTGGGTCTGTGCTGTCATCGGAACGCCCCAGGAGACCACGTGCACGTGGCTCTGGACAGTCCCAACAGGGACCTGTGTCCAGTCAACACACTCCCACTTCTGATGACAGTACCCAATCTGGCTTAGTACTGGATACAGTCCGTAGCACCCCTGCCAGGCACAGGTATTGTGTCCGTGCCCACAGACACTGATCTGTATGACCTGCCAGGTGCAGTCTTTGGCTGTCCACAAACTCCTGTATATGGCAGCCATGAGGTTGAACTGTGTGCGTGCATACACACATGCAAAATGTTAACACCTAGGGCTACCACATACATGCACACACTGCACCAACAGTGCCCCACCCTGTACTGCTGTCCCTCACCAACACACATACACACACATGTCAATTGTTGGTATCAGTGGCAGACTCAGGCATACCTAATTCACACCCTGTGCATATGATGAAACTGTGCCACCTCCTGCAATCTCCAACATCAGTGCAGGAGCAGGTAAACACGTTGCTGATGCACAGGGTGACTACATAGAAGTGTATTAGTAGTATCATGTTGGTAACAGTACAGTGTGCTGATATGACTGTGTGTATATCCCAGCATGCCTGATGCAGTAACCGTATGACTGTCCTGAATTGTTATCTACACCCATAGTACTTACCAAAGTGTAACAGCTGCACATTATTGCATACCGGTGGTAAGGATGTCAACAGATAGCCACATACATGGGTAGCACAGGGGGGAAGCTAATGCAGGTAGTGTTATGCAATGATGGACATGTACAGTAATGGTGGCAAGTTGCCCACAACGACTATGCAATGTGAATGTTTGCGCATGTTGATATGTGTGCAGTACCAATGTAATCTAAATCACAATTAACTATGACATAATATCAGTTCTACCATGGACATCTGAGCTGTGCATTCCTGGGAACATGTTGATAGTGCCTACATATTTGCACTGTTACCTACTGTTAGTGTTACCCCTTCTTTGTTGTACAATGGACTACTTCCAGCCCTGCTTACTGTAGCTTTGTTTGCATGCATGTTCGCTTGGGGTTCCCTGGAACACTGCTTCCACCTGCAATGCAGAGTTACAGTGCTTCTGTGGACTCCTAATGACATCTGCATAGCGTACAATACGTATGTCAAGTTTACACATGACAGAACATCACTGTCTGTCCTGTTCGCATGTACGTTACCTGTGACACATTGCACATGTCTTACCTGGCATTTACTCATGTGTGCAGTCATATATGCCAGTGCTATGAAATCAGTAGCAGTACACCCACACATGCACACCTTCAGTATGTTGTTCCCCATTGGCCCTATGTGTTGGTAATCACCATGGCAATCACACTACTATGGTAGCATGTGCAAAGGTAACCTGTGAATCACCTCTATGGTCCAGTTGTGGTTTATGTGAGTCATGTGGCAATGTCACAGCTGCCACATGTATGCAATCAACCCTCACCCCTGGCCAGGAACGTACAACACATGTGTGGGATGCCACCACATAGCCAATCTGGGGACTGAGCACTCTGAACCCAGTAATGCCATACCCTGTCAGGTGGCATGACATACTACAGTGACCACAATACCAGTCAGACATAGACCCACACTGACAGCAATCTGAACACACTGGGTCATACTTGGAGACTCAGAATAGCATCCTGCCTGAGCATCACACACCTCTGCAGCTGGCACACAGGCATACGTTACGTCAGAACAGAGCACATGCCACACATGGCACATACATCCCGTGTGCCACACACTCACAGCCTGTAGGGCTACACAACACACCTGCTACAGATGTGTCAGGTACCTCCCTTGGCCGCTGCAGTGGGGTCCCGCTCAACAGGCTGTACATGGTGAAGGTCACAGTGATATGCCTGTGGGGCACTATGGTCCACCACAAAACACATGCATACAGGTCAGTCAGAGGCATGGACACATATGACTCAGTCATTGACCATGCCACTATGGATGACCTGAGACATACCTCCCTGGACTACATGATAGGGAACATAGAAGGGATCTCTCAGCATGTGGCATGGGCCAGTATGAGCCTGATCTTAGTTGCCATCATACCCTCACCAAGTATGCTACCACTATATGTAGGAAGGGTGTTCTATGTCTACATTCTGCTCAATCTCCAATGTCATTCATAGGGTATCCACTGGCTGTCAATGTGTGCTTACATGCTAGGGAAGCCACAATGATTTGCAAGGGGCAGCTTGCATGTGACACCCATGGGCCAATGTATATTGGTGAAGCCCCTTGATACACACATAGTGCCTTATGCTGCAGGACACGGATTACATAGCCACCTTTGCGGGTATCACACAGGAGAGGACACTAACAGTGATGCTACACAACACCAGCAGTGTACACCGCAAGATGCATGCACTGGTCACTGCCCTCAGCACGGTGAACTGCAATGTCTGTGCAGTACCAGAGTCCTGATTCACGGCTCACAGGTGCAACCCATCACTGCCAGGTTATACCTCATACCATGCCTGTCGTCCCCTACACATGTAACACACATGGACAGGGGGGTGGCATCCCAAGGCACCACAGATACACACACCTCCAGGTTGTTGACACAGCACAAAGCATCAGGGCCTATTCATGTGCCGCTAACAGTGTGTCGGACTGCCTTCTGGTTCATTGCCTGGCACACACAACCCTCCCATACACAGGAAACCCACCTATCCTCCATAACAACACTGGCAATATGACAGTCTCAAGAACTGTCTTTATATGGCTGGACTGCATCCAGCCAAACATTGTGAGTGAGCATTACTGTAGCTACAACACACTAGTTGAAAGGTTCCCAGCATGTGGTCACTGAATTGCAGTGGAATAACATGTTACCACTCCCACAACAGGTGGGAACATGCAGCACCTGTACATCGACTACATGTAGACTATATGGCCCAGACCAGATGTGTATCCCCTGCTGTAGGTATTTTACCATATACACCCACACTGTATAGACACATACCGCGGGCCCCTGCACAGTAAGACACAGTCATATTGTTATGCATTGCAAATACCATTTATCCACTCGAGGCACGTGTCAGACATGGTAACTACTGCAGGTCACAGGTATTTATGTGTATGTTTCACACACATACATCATGTGTGCATTGCCATTGCTGGTTTAGGCAATGGCATGCATTGTTATGTACAAAGACCCACACAAGGTCATAATGTGTGACACAACCACACGTGGCAGTTGTGGGTTTCCAAAACATACCTATCTGTACACTGACAATGGTAATAGACCCAGTAGCGGAGCGCACTATTGGCATTACTGGCCAACTAGCCCTGTTTGGCTGTGCTGATAGTGTGGTGACATTCACTGTGTTTACTGGGGGAATATGCAGCATCTGGTGTAATGTAGTATTTGCCAAAAGGATCTGTTCTCTCACACTTGCAAATACACACACCCTACTACTCCCACTAGCAGGATTCATACCCCTACCTAACTATGTCACGACACATGAGAGAGACGCATTAGCAAAGCATACTATTCGGATTACTAGGAGATTCCTCTTCTCCAGCTGTACTTATAGGGTGCTGACATCATCAGTGTTTGGAAAGGGTAATGTGCATCATGTAGTGTGATCTCCTGATTGCCAAAATAACTTGTTTTTCATACAAAATTGCATACACACAAACTCCCCACATCCAAACACACACTTGCAGGTTTCAAATCCCTATCTAACTATGTTATGACACTTGAGAAAGACGCTTTATCAGAGTGCGCTATTCGGATTACTGGGAGGTGTCCCTTCTCCATCTGTATGTATAGGGTGCTGACATCATCAGTGTTTGGAAAGGGTAATGCGCATCATGTAGTGTGATCTCCTGATTGCAAAAAAAGCACGTTTTTCATACAGACTTGCACACACACAAACTCTTCACATCCAAACACACACACACTTGCAGGTTTCAAACTCCTACCTAACTAGGTTATGGCACTTGAGAGAAATGCATTAGCAGAGTGTGCTATTCGAATTACTGGTAAGTTTCCCTTCTCATGCTGTACTTATAGGGTGCTGACATCATCCGTGCTTAGATAGGGGAATGTGCATCCTGTAGAGTGCTTTCACAGTTGCCAAAAGGAAATCTTCCTCACACAGACTTGTACACACACTAACCCTCTCCACACACACTGGGCAGTTGCAGGATTCAAACCCCTACCTAACTAGGTTATGACACTCGTGACAGATGCATTAGCAGAGCATGCTAGTCAAATTACTGGGAGGTTTCCCTTCTCCTGCTGTACTTATAGGGTGCTGACATCATCCGTGCTTAGACAGGGGAATGTGCATCCTGTAGAGTGCTTTCACAGTTGCCAAAAGGGACATCTCCCTCACACAGACTTGCACACACACTAATCTCTCTCTACACACACTGGGCAGTTGTAGGATTCAAACCCCTACTTAACTATGTTATGACACTCATGACCGACGCATTAGCAGAGCACGCTATTTGAATTACTGGGAGGTTTCCCTTCTCCTGCTGTACTTATAGGGTGCTGACATCATCCGTGCTTAGATAGGGGAATGTACATCCTGTAGAGTGCTTTCACAGTTACCAAAAGGGACATTTCTCTCACACACACACTAACCTCCTTCCACACACACTGGGCAGTTGCAGGATTCAAAGCCCTATCTAACTATGTTATGACACTCGTGACAGACACATTAGCAGAGTGCGCTATTCGAATTACTGGGAGGTTTTTCTTCTCCTGCTGTACTTATAGGGTGCTGACATCATCCGTGTTTAGATAGGGGAATGTGCATCCTGTAGAGTGCTTTCACAGTTGCCAAAAGGGACATCTCCCTCACACAGACTTGCACACACATCAACCCCGCTCACCCACACACATACACACACACACTGAGCATTTGCATGGTTCGAACTCCTACCTACCTATATTATGACACTTGAAGGAGACGCACTAGCAGAGCACACTAACTGAATTACTGGGCATCTGGTCTGCACGTGCAGTATTTATAGGGTGCTGATATCTTTATTTCTACAGAGGTATGTACATCTAGTACTACCTTTCTGGTGGGGGATAGCATATATATGCATTTGCAGCCACCTACATCAGGGTCAGATATGCACATCGCACTGGCAGGTTATGTTCTATACCATGCTTTGTGACCACAGGACCTGTAACACACAGCACAACCAGTCCAGAACACCAGTCCCACATCCAGGACACACACTTTGCTTCCCTGGGAACAGTGCCGGGATATGCAGGTGTTCACATACACCATTCCAGTTGTTAACATCAGGTACAGGCATATTGTGTGTGAGAACTACTCAGGCCTCTACCACTTTACCCTACAGCCACTGCAATTTGTGGGTCCATGTGCTATGGCAGAACCACACACCACAGCCACATGGGGGAATTCATATTGCACCTGTCCATCTGCAACATGGGTACTCACTGTTCCACACCAGATGCAGACCACCATTGTTGATATCTGACCATACCCACCTTTCCCTGGACATCCATTTCCCATCCCCACCCCTAGGCAAGGTTGTCACTGCAAACAAACTGTATTTAGCACAAGCAGACTCTACACTTGTGAAGACTGGAGTGGACGACTTCAAAGGACCCATGCTGGGGGACTATACTGGCCACTCTGCATAATCCTTGACAATTGCATTCTATGGGCATGTGTAAGGTTTGCATTGATCATGCTATCCCACATATACCCATGACTGCTCCACAACAAGACTCCTGTCAGGTGTACACCAGCCATATATGAGCCGTCCAACAGACAGAGTGAGCTAATACATTGCAGATCTGTAGCCCACAGAGGGAGGACATCTGTGAACAGTACCGGCATGACACTTCATTCCCACATAATCATCACAACACAGTGTTGACAGTGGAATTGTCCAGACAATGCAGATAGGGCTCCCCTCAGTCTGTTATTGACGGCCACTTACTGTTAGAGGTCCTCAGCAACCCTCTTCCAGCACACACCAACAACATGGCTGTGGCTTAGCACATTAAAACCCTGGGATCTTCACTGTGCTCCTGCTTGACAGAGGCACAGCTCACTAGCCTTACACGTTGCCTTATGTGACCTACTTTACAGTGGCACAGTAGCCTACTGTACTGGGGATGCAGATGCCAAGCACACTCTGGCTAAGCTGTCATTCCCTAGGGCAACAAGCCTAGTATTGACCTCTACACCCATATGTTCAATTGTCAGATGCACAATATTTGTTGTGCTGTTATACTTTTTGCAGGTCTTTATTGCCATAGCATTCCCTGTTCCTATGAACAACTTGTGTATCTGTGGAAGATGTTTGAATATGAGGGTGATCCACTATATCACTTATGTCTCTGTCGTCATTTACTGTGTGCACTGGGCAGATTGCTGTGTTGTAGTTGGTTCCTGGAATGACACGTACAAATACCAGATATGTGTGGCAAACTGCTAAACGGAGATATGGCCTAAGTGTGTGAGCATGCCCAGTTCAGCCTTTCCATGGCATGTTGTCTGACATATGCCTCATTTATCAAAGTGTGCGAGCATGCCCAGTGTGAGCTTTCCATATGTTGAACTCTGAAGTCCACCACATATTTGGGTGTGTGTGAACTTCAACAATATCTCACGTTTATGGTTGTGTGTTGCGTGTCATGTTGTGTACTAACTGGCCAACTGCTTTGTGTCTGCCACAACAGGGATTATACTGTGCCTGCAGGGATTGCATGGGATACTTTGCATACAGTTCTCAACATCCTTTCATAATGACCTAGCACTGTAGTACCGTATAGTGTACTAGTTCAGTACTTTCACTGTGGTGGACAGTATCCTGGGCTTTAGTCCTATCACTGCTTGACATCTTCATAGTGAGCACAACAGACTGTGTAGGGGCCAGTTGTGCACATATGACCATGTTGCATTATGTTCAGATATGGACTACCTACACCAGGCTTGTCCAACATTGGTAGTGTATTCCACAACATAGGTGGACATTGGCAAACACTAGCGATGTTCCCTAGGCCATTTCTGATGCTAGTCACAGGGTGTGTTTGTCCTTCGACACACATTGTAACTGGAGTTTGCCATGACATATGTCATGGTTAGTATACTGTGCCTCTGTCTACCTCTGACATAACAGTGATACCCAGGGTTAACCTACCATCTCTTATCCACTCATCGGGATTCCTCTTGAGGGGTGTCGATAGGTGACTCTCTGGCTAACCTTTACTGGGAGTTTACTCAAGAGTGGGGGTGCCTTCTGTGTTATGGATCATTCTGTACAGCTTGTCCTATGTATGTCAGTGCTGGGGTTCAGGTCTCTCATGTGCATAGCTCACTGCCATTCAGATTGTACAAGGTGCAGCATGTTCATTGATTCCAGCTTGGACATGGCTTCATACATCAGGCACAGCTTGCCTCTGGCTGGGCAGTATGGCAGTGTATGGAGCTGCAGTTTGTTTACTCAGGCAACACATGGCATCTGTTCATGCTCTTTGCTACTCCTGGTGGGGTACTGTTGTGGACTTTACAGTTGATGGAGATGTCTGCTGAGGTATATCCCACAAGGGCTATTGTAGTCAATTGTGATGCTGATGAAGGATGACTGCAGAGCCACAGTGACCTCCCCTTATCTACATCTGACAACCTTCATGATTGGGTGGGTATATGGTATGTTTCTGCGAAAACTACAGCCACATGTTTGTCCAGTGCAGGATATGTATCACCTTCTGTCCCCAGGTCTCTCATTACATGTCAGGTACGTAATGGGTTAACACCTATGTGGTAATTTGTGGGCATTTAATGTATATCCATGGTGGTTGTCTATACACAGTTCTGCAATTAGCTTGCTGACATGGCTATGGCTCCAGTTGTCTGTTTCTAGGTGGCCCTTTTGTGGATTGCTTGTGTCAGCTGGGGGTCGGATATGGTGGGCTGTTTGTACTCCTCTGAATACATGTTCAGTCACAGTCCTTCCATGTTGGCCTGTACCTATGGGACATATATACAGAATGGGGGGGGGGGTCCCAGGACCAAGCCTTGTGGGATGCCACTCATATCTGCTTTGTAGTCTGACATGGATGCAACATGTCTGACAATGTCAGTTCTGTCCTTGGTCTGGTTTGCAACCCCTCTACTGACATAGGGGTATATATTTAAGCTGGTGAACATATCCATACTGAACTCCTAGGGTATTGTCTGGAAGCATATGCACGGTCCAGCTACACTGTGTGAACCACATTGCCCTCATCAATGACCTTAATGACTGTTTCAAATGGGTCAAACATGTTTAGGAGCAGGATCTGCAGTTACGACAGCCACACTGTGTAGGGTCCGGTATCAGTAGGTCCACGATAGCTTTATGTCTGTGGGACATACTGATCCTTTCCATAGCTGTGCAGACCAAGCTTGTCAGGATCCTGGGGTGGTAGTTTGCAATATCCATTCAGGCAACACCTTTGTTGTGAAGGACCACTGTTGTTGTACACTGCTCTTTGGGTACATATGCTGTGGTAAGGCTGACATTGGGCAGTAGTGTGATTTGGCATTCCATTATTCTTAGAGTCCATGTTGGCCTCAGCCCAGGACACCATCGCATACCTTTGCTGCTGTGTGTTTTGCTTTGCAGATGATGGCTGTTACCTCAGCATCTGCAATGTCAAGGGACCAGCAGTCTGCTGGGATAGATATTTTGCATTCTTGGGGGGGGGGGGGTTTGCACTGCACCTGTCAGGTTGTATGTTGGCAATATGTGTGTGTGTTTGGTATGTTGTTTGTAATATCTTTGTGATTCGGAGCATATCTGTGGATTCCCATCATGGTTCCTACCATCAGTTAAGTAAGCCTTGTGATTATCCTTAGTGTCCTGTACAATTTGTATCTTCATAGGTTCATGGGTTCATACTAGGCTATCCACCCTAGGGCATTAGTAAGGCAAGCCAGAGTGTGTGTGTCTTTCGCCACCCCTTGCTATATGACTATTATGGCCATTTATGATTTTCTTTACTGTGCCTCTGTCTGGACGTGACACAGTGAAGACCCCCAGTGTACATGTATGATCATCCATCCACTTGGCAATATTTCTGTTGAGGGGTGTCAGTGAGGGGCTCTGCCCAACATGAATTGGGATCCTGTTTCTGGGTGTGGGGAGCCTCTGGGTTATGTATCTGTCCCTCCAGCACATCCTATTTCATTATGTGTTGAGGCTGACATCTGTCACTCTCACAGCTCCAATGGCTTTGATTTCCTGTGGTGGAGCATGTCCATTACTCCTGTGTTGGACATGGCCTTGTACAACAGTCATACAATGCCTCTGTGTAGGCAGTCTGTGACTGCATTCAGCTGGGGTGTCTACAGCCAGGCAGCATATGACTTATATTTGACACCCTTTATCCTCTTGGTGGGGTACCTTTGATTTCTTCCAAACCGCTGCAGGTGTCAGGTACGGTACATCCCATATGAGTCATTGTACTAGATTATGGGTCTGATAAGGGAACAGTAGAGGGGCACAGTGACCTCTGTTGATGTAGATGTGAATCCTTTCATGATACGGTGTCCAATATCGACAATCTTTCTAGCCACATTGGCATTGTGAGTGTCACATGACAGGTTACTGTTGACTTGTGTCCCTTGGTCCCTGATTACCCCTTGCATACATAATGTTTTACCACCTATATGGTAATTTGTGAGTACCTTCTCTGGTATTTGGTGGGACATTCATACTGTCCAGTGTCTTCAGGATGTCTGGGTGGAGTTCTTGTGTGTGAGAGTGTGGTCTGTCGCATGCTACAGACTGTACAGCAGTTTTGACTACACTTAGGTGCACATGGGTGGTCTCCGCTGCTTCATGCATTGTCAGTTACCTGGCTGTATGAGTGTCATGCTGCATATGGATACTCCCCCTCCTTTGATGTTTTGGTCCAGGTGTTGAGGCCGTAACGCATGATATGTGGTATAACCTGGTAGTGCTGGTGTGCTATCAGTAGGCTTGCAGCAGGCTTCTGTCACTGCACAGACATCGATTTTCTCCATACTGGGAAGTGCCTCAGGGGCATGCATATTGCAGTTTACATATCTGGCATTGGTCAGCATTACCCTTATGTTTCTTACCACTTATGTTTTCTAGGGTGGTGGGTTAGTCTTTTTGGCCTTGCCTACGTACGGCTCTATGGAGGTGGCAAAGGCCTTATCCAGTATCCAGATGCACAGGGGTAACAGGTGCAAGCCATCCCTGGAACAGCAGCATGGCTTGTCATGCATGACATCTCAAGCAGAGAGACATTAGACCCTCTTGGACTGACAGCTGTAACTGTGCCACCTGTTAAAGCTGATCATTCTGTGTTTGTACTGTGGCATTATTCTTGGTGAGGGTTGGATGCTGCAAACGGCCAGTGTCATACCGGCCTGGGGTACATACTCAGAGAGCTCATCCATGTCTCTTTTCATGTAGTCCAGGGAGGTACATCTCAGGTCATTCACACCAGCATGGACAATGAGTGCATCATATTTCTTCTTGCTTTGGGGTGACCTGCGTACTTGTGTTATGTGGCATATTGTGGCAGCCTACAGGCAGCTTACTGTACCCTTTCCCTTGTTCAGTCTGGTGAGTGGGACAGCAGTGTGTCTGCCTATACAGACACCTATTACAACTGTATCAGGCATGTTGTTTCTTCTTCTGGCCTGTGACTGTTTGGCACACCAGCTTTGTGTACTATGTGTTGCATGTGCTATGTTTGGAGGTTGTGGTTGCTTGGGAACTGCTTTAGAGGCTTCTGTTGGTGTGGTGTGTTTGTAATTAGGACCTACGTGAATGTTTTTCTGTGTTTATGTGTTTGGTTTACAGTTGTGATAGGTCTATGTGGGACTGGGTTTGTGGTGTATGTGGTTACCTTCTCCTCCTGACTAGTTTTGACAGTACTGAGTTGGGGGAGCACAGCCTCCGGTTTGGATACATGGTTGCATCTCTCACATATATTTGTATTTATTGGGGGGAGTTGTGGGTTGTCTGTGTACTTGGGCCAGGTGTCACATTGCCTCTGGATTCACAGATTCTACTTGTTGTGGCTGGCCTTAGTGGATTGTATGTGTGGACATATTTTATTGCCATACTACTGATCAGTGATTACTTCCCTCTTTATGTTTGCTCTATCATGTAGTAGCTTCCTCATTCTCTTGCGTGGTTTGGTAATGGCTGGAGTCCAGCATGCCAGATGCCTGCGTGTATGGCATTGTGTCTTGTTGTTATTTGTGATTGCATACTCCAAGCATTCCTGGCTGTGTTCATGGAATGCCTGTATAACATGTTCTGTGGTGTGTCCCATATTCTGCATTTGCACAGGGCCTTTCATGGATTCCACATCGGTTTGGAGGGGTGCAACCTATGCTTTACACATGTTTTTCATGTGGTATTCTGGCCAGGGACTGTGGTCAGGATGTGTATATCCAGTGTGATTACTCTATGGTCTGGTCTTACCAGTGAGGGATACACTTCTCATCTTGCCATCCAGTACACATGTTGCTGATTATCACATACAGTATGCTTACCCCTCTTGTGGGAGTGGTACGTTGTTCCTGGGCATTTTGGTTTATTGATTCTGGGAACTTCTCTCCTACTGTGTTGGTGCTAGTATAATGCTCCCAGTGTATGTATGGGTATTTTCAGTCAAGCAATATAATGTGGTTTGGGGGGCTTGATATATTCATGTATTCCAACATAGGCCAGGTGCAGTTCCTGGTATTAGGACAGTAGTCTGCAGCAGGCTATATACTGGGAGGCGGTTTTAGCCATTGGTATTTGACCATGGCTAATCCATGCTGCTTCTTGTTGTGGTACCAACATGGGGGTGTGGTTATCCTTGACATTTATTGCTAATCACCCTCCTTTTGTAGCTTGTTCCATGTTTTGCGGCTGTACAGCACAGTATGAGGTGTAACCTGGTAGTGTTAGGGTGCTGATGTGAGCCTTGACCCAGTTTTCTATTACAGGACTGATATCTACATTCTCCATACTGTGTGCATTTACACTGTACACATCTTGCTGTTTAGACTTCTGGCATTGGGTAGCATTACATCTAGGTTCCTATCCCTTGTGGTACCTATGAAGGTGGGTTTGTGTTTTGAGACTTACCTATTCAGGGCATGCTGTGGGAACTGACAGCCTTTGCCAGTATCCATGGGGCCTGGACTGATAGGTGCACACCAGCCCTATCAGGTAGTGCATCATGTCATGCTCCGCATGTCTTCCCAGGCTGAAACACATTGGCTCCCCTTTGACTAACTGCATTACTTCAGCCAGTTATTGCAATTGATCATCCCATCATCATTTTGTGGCTTCATGCTTGATGAGGGTGGATGTTAGTCAGGGTCCTCAGGTGTGCATATAGTACATGGTGTTACATTACTTAACACATGGCATTCATGCCTCAGGTGGTGCTGCAGGGCTGCCTCTGTCAGATGCGCATATTACACTCCCTGTACATGTTTGTGAGCAGGTCATGTTATTTTAGGCATCCCTGTTATTATTTGAGTGAGTCAGAAGGGGTATCATTCCCAGGGTTCCTACTGAGCCAGTGTATGTGCTATGCGTTGCCTCTTTGCCAAGGCCAGGGCATACTGGGCATGCCTCCTTCTGCCTACTGGGGCAGGCTCAGGTTGTTCCTCCTCTGAGTCACGCTCTGCCTGTGATGGCCTTGGCAATGGTGGGGGGCTGTTTGGCCCAGCCCTATGCTGGTCCTGCTGCAGCTGTTTTCACAAGATCATATTATGTAGCATAGTACATACCATGACAATTTGGGTACATGTAGTTAGTGTGTACTGCAAGGCTCCACCAGATGTGTCCAGACACCGGAACCATGACTTGAGCAGCCCAAACACACGCTCTATTACATTACGTGTTTGTGCGTGTGCCTCATTATGGCATTCCTGTTCAGGTGTGTGTGCGTTTTTGATGGGTGTCATCAGCCACGGCTCCAGTGCATAACCTGCATCCCCCACTAGGTGTCCGTGTGGGATGTCCCCATTGGCAAATGTCTGGTACAGCTGCGTCAAATGCCAGATGTGGGAATCATGGTAGCTCCCAGGGCAGCCAGCACACACATTCATTATTATGCCCTGGGCATCACACACGACCTGGCAGTTGATGGAGGGGAAGCCCTTGCAATTACTGTAGGCCCTACCCCGCTCACCTTCTGGTGCTTTGATGCATATGTGCGTGCAGTCTATTGCACCCACTACCTCAGGGTATTCCGCTATTTGCTGGAAGAGACGCATATTGCTGGCCAATACCTCATGGGCATTGTGGAAATATACATGATCACCGACATGTACTGACATGGCATCCAGGAACTGGTGCAGTACCCTGGAGGCTGATGCCTGTGATATCCCCATCATATCACCAGTTGGTCTTTGGAAGGTACCTATTGCTAGTATTCTTAGGCCAACACATACCTTGGTTTCCACTGGGATGGGTTCCCCTCTGTTGGTTCTATGTGTGAGGCGTGGCCTGCACAGCTCAACTATTTGCTGCAGGAGGAAGAATTGTTAAGGAAATGACATCATGGTAGCAACATTTCAGGATTTAAATAGTGTTTTTTGGCGCTTCTCTTTGTCTGAAGAAGCTTCTGTTGTACAGAAGCGAAAACGTTTCTAATAAAATACGTTCACATTACTTTTGGCTTCCTGAGGTTTTCCTGGACTCGCTTCGCTCTTTTGTTTCATTGGTTTTGTTTTTTGTTTTGATTTCACTAGTCTGTTTGTTTGCGATATGGCGAGTCCTAGGACACCGGTTTTATTCGGGTCTAGTAACGTCGCTTCTACGGATGTACCTTCTATAGACGACCCGAAGAGCATCGAAGCACTTTTGCTGTTATTCACTCAACGATTGGATGCCTTGAATTTGCGCCTGGACAGGATTGAGTCCAGTGAAGCGCCAGCTGTACGGAACTCCAACTTTAGTCAACAAGCTTCTAACTGTATGGGTCCGGGGAGTGGATCCTGGGATTTGTTGCAACCTGGTCAACCCCAGCGGTCTACCGTTACAGCTGGGAGTTCAAATATAGAACAGGCACCTTTTGGCACTAGTGTACGTTCAACATCAAGTCAGGAAGACCGCAACAGTCGTAGTCAACCTGTCGGTAATGTGCCTGGTTTATCAGAACAGAATGCTGTTTTTAATGGCGTGAGCACCGATTCTAATGGTTTCAATAACAATCCTGGGCTTATTGGTGTGCCTACATTTGTTGAGTGGGCAGGGAATATAGAGGCTTTTGATTTTGGCACATTCCTTCCACCTGGTCCACCGGCTTCAGGAACTGGAACTACAGGTAACTCTATTGATAGCATTTCCGTGAATTTGAAAGTTCTGGACAATAAAATGTTAAAAATAAAGAAACTTCAATTAGAAGTTTCTTATTTTAAGCAGTGCATTAAAGAAAAAATCATTCCCAAGGGACTGAGAAGCTCATTTGTCCCTACTGGGTTGTTCCATGATTCCTTGTTTATTGAAGACCTCACCAGCCTTTTTAATAAACAAGGTTTAGAACTTTTAGAGCTAATGGTGAAACACTACTTGAAATATATTGACACTTTGCTGACTGAAACTAATGCTTTGAATGAGAAAATTAAAACTGACATTAATTTCGCCCGATATAAATACGACTATCACCGGATTTTTGAGAGCATTGATGCGTTGTTGGTTAAACTTAAAACTAACAAAAATAAAAAACTATCTAGAGATAGGCAAGCCTATGCCAACTGTATTGCTTATCCTAATCTTCACAAGAACATTAACAGTATTAATAACTTGTCCGAAGCACACAATAAAGGTGCTAATGACAGAGGGGGTACCCCCCCTGATGCTGCCCTGGATGAACATGATCATGAAATTGATGACGGGGATGAAGGTCCATCGTTCCAGGAACCAAGGAGGAGTAATAGAATCAAGGCCAATTATAACAACCATGGCAACCGCCCTAATTATAGAGGCCAACAGAAGCCTTTTTTAGGGCGCAAGAACTACCAGCGACAAAACAACCAGAACAAATTCAAATAGAGCCCACCTTTGGGCCTTCTGTGGTCACCTTAGCTAAACCTACTATTTTGACCAATATTAAGGGAGATTTCACAGTTTACAACTTCTCCCATGTTAATATCGAACAAGACCTAATTGAATTGTTGGCTTTTGGCCTCTCTTTTGTTCCTGACCAGAAGACTTGTTTGTCTAAGCTTTTAATAGACTTTAAATGTTTTGTACGTAGCCTAAATCTCAAGGTGTTGTTCAATGGGGATTCAACAAAGGACAAACCTCCATTTAAGTTGTTGAGTGCTTTTAATCCTCCTTTACACCCCATTCTGCACACCTTCGAGAATGTCTGTGAACTAGATTTTAGACAATTTTTTGAAAATGTTAAATGGTTTGACCACCAAAGTAACATTTCATTTGACCAAAGATTAAGTTTGAAAAATTTACGTAACTTACCAATTAGGGTGATTAAACCAGACAAAGGTGGGGGCCTTGTCATTTTTGACAAGGATGACTATACTGAAAGAATGTTAACTGTATTGAACTCTCCTGCCTATGAAATTTCATCTTTAAATGAGACAACAGGCCAATATAATAGGATCAAAGGGTATTTTAGGGATCTGTTTATTGAAGGTAGGATTGATATCGACACCTTCAACTTTATAAACATCTCTTTTCCAAGAGTTCCAGTTATGTTTGGGATCCCTAAAATCCATAAAAACTTGTCTGATCCACCGATGCGAGCCTTAGTTGATGGGAGATGTTCAATTACCCACCCTTGTGCCAACGTGGTTGATTACATTATTGGTAAACATCTTAGGCTACTACCTCAAATTTGTAAAGACTCTTGGTCTTTTTTAAAGTCTATAAATGATATTCCCTTTGACCCGTCTTTTAATTTCTTAACCATCGATGTGGTGGATTTATACACCTCCATACCACACCAAGAGGCGGTGGAATGGGTTGAGCTAATGCTGGTAGATTTAAAAGCGCCGAAAGATGAGATTGATGTTGTTACTCTCCTTCTAGACATCATTCTATCTTCCAATTTTTTCATTTTCAACAACTGCCACTACCTGCAGAAAAGGGGAATTGCCATGGGCTCCCCCTGTGGAGGCAGTGTGGCTAATTTAGTGGTTGCCTATTGGGAAAAAACTTTTCTCCTAAATAACCCTCAGTTTAAAAATGTTATCAAGTTTTACACACGCTTTTTAGACGATGTGTTTGTACTCATTCAGGGCGATGTAGATGTTGCTGTAAATTTGATTAAATATATGAATGAGTCATCTACTTTTTTAAAATTTACTTATCACTTTTCAGTCAGTGAAATCGATTATCTTGATGTTAAATTAGTTAAAGACCTTTACAATAATCGACTCCTTTCTAGTATTTTTAGGAAGCCTACTTATTGCAATGCTTTCTTACACTTTTCAAGCAACCATCCTTGGAAACAGAGGAGGTCAATTGTTAAGGGCCAGCTAGTTAGAGCCACACGTATGTGCAACACCTTAGCGGCCTTTGAAGACGAGTGTTCCACCCTTAAAAACATGTTCTTGAATAGGGGATACCCTATTGAGTTATTAGACAATTTAATTGGGGAAGTTTCCTTAAAAAGAGATCTTGGATTTTACCAACCTCTCCTTCAGGGCAGTAAACAGGTTACCCTTGACACCACAGAACCTTTGGGTGCATCCCCTTGTAGTATGGAACCTGTATCTATCCAACATGAACTTAGTAGCCCCTCTTATGGTCAACTCATGCCACTTTGTGACTTTAAGACTAGTTTAATTATTACACACAATAGACATGTTAATAGTATGTGTTCTATTGTTAAGAAGAACTGGCATTTTATTTAAAATAATGCCCTTTTATCTGACATTTTGGGCCCCTTCCCCTCTTTTGTGTTTAAAAGGGGCAGGAACTTAAAAGAGTTGTTGCAAACAGGGGATTTTTTATACTCTACATCTAGACAAACTGGGACACACACCTGTGGGGCCTGTAATTGGTGTAGACTTTTGAGGGTACGGAGTTCTTTTACCATTAAAGGGGAAAAATTTAATATTAATCACAAGATTAGTTGTGACACTAGGTCGGTTGTTTATATCGCATTTTGTAACTGTTGCCCTGCATTTTATGTTGGTAAAATGGACCGTAGGTTACGGGACCAGGTTTACCAACATAATTATGCTATAAAAAATAAAAAAGTTGATAATGCCCTCTCGAAGCACATTTTAGACCATGTCGGGCACAGTTTTTGTTTCATGGGCATCGACCTCGTAAGGGTTGGGATTAGAGGGGGTCCCCAACCCCTTTTGCTTGAAATAAAGGAATTGGAATGGCAATTGTTATTAAATGCTTTCTCTACTCCTGGGTTAAATGAAGCCTGCAACATTTCTGTTGTTTTAAAATACAAAAGTTACCTTAGGTATTAAATGTGTACTCTATCTGTTAAGAGTTGATGTTACATGAGATTCCTATACCTTTATTTTTCTTGACTAGATAGGGCCTCTTTCCTTGTTAAGTTCCTTTCAACATGTTTTTATAAAACCTTATGCCTTTAAAAAGGTGCTCAACACTGTTAGCCGTTTTTTACCAGATTGTTTTTATTTATAAAATTTACAATATTACCTTTGTTTACTGAAGTGGTTAACACAACACTTTTTTAATGTGATATTTTACACTATTCTAATTGTGTTTGATGGTAAATGTATATTTTTATAGAAAATAGTGTTTTTAGTAAACCATGAATTAATCATCCTGGTTGTTAAGGAAATGACATCATGGTAGCAACATTTTAGGATTTAAACAGTGGTTTTTTGGCGCTTCTCTTTGTCTGAAGAAGCTTCTGTTGTACAGAAGCGAAAACGTTTCTAATAAAATACGTTCACACTACTTTTGGCTTCCTGAGGTTTTCCTGGACTCACTTCGCTCTTCTGTTTCATGTTTTTCACTGTGGTATTCTGGCCAGGGACTGTGGTCAGGATGTGTATATCCAGTGTGATTACTCTATGGTCTGGTCTTACCAGTGAGGGATACACTTCTCATCTTGCCATCCAGTACACATGTTGCTGATTATCACATACAGTATGCTTACCCCTCTTGTGGGAGTGGTACGTTGTTCCTGGGCATTTTGGTTTATGGATTCTGGGAACTTCTCTCCTACTGTGTTGGTGCTAGTATAATGCTCCCAGTGTATGTATGGGTATTTTCAGTCAAGCAATATAATGTGGTTTGGGGGGCTTGATATATTCATGTATTCCAACATAGGCCAGGTGCAGTTCCTGGTATTAGGACAGTAGTCCGCAGCAGGCTATATACTGGGAGGCGGTTTTAGCCATTGGTATTTGACCATGGCTAATCCATGCTGCTTCTTGTTGTGGTACCAACATGGGGGTGTGGTTATCCTTGACATTTATTGCTAATCACCCTCCTTTTGTAGCTTGTTCCATGTTTTGCGGCTGTACAGCACAGTATGAGGTGTAACCTGGTAGTGTTAGGGTGCTGATGTGAGCCTTGACCCAGTTTTCTATTACAGGACTGATATCTACATTCTCCATACTGTGTGCATTTACACTGTACACATCTTGCTGTTTAGACTTCTGGCATTGGGTAGCATTACATCTAGGTTCCTATCCCTTGTGGTACCTATGAAGGTGGGTTTGTGTTTTGAGACTTACCTATTCAGGGCATGCTGTGGGAACTGACAGCCTTTGCCAGTATCCATGGGGCCTGGACTGATAGGTGCACACCACCCCTAGCAGGTGGTGCATCATGTCATGCTCCGCATGTCTTCCCAGGCTGAAACACATTGGCTCCCCTTTGACTAACTGCATTACTTCAGCCAGTTATTGCAATTGATCATCCCATCGTCATTTTGTGGCTTCATGCTTGATGAGGGTGGATGTTAGTCAGGGTCCTCAGGTGTGCATATAGTACATGGTGTTACATTACTTAACACATGGCATTCATGCCTCAGGTGGTGCTGCAGGGCTGCCTCTGTCAGATGCGCATATTACACTCCCTGTACATGTTTGTGAGCAGGTCATGTTATTTTAGGCATCCCTGTTATTATTTGAGTGAGTCAGAAGGGGTATCATTCCCAGGGTTCCTACTGAGCCAGTGTATGTGCTATGCGTTGCCTCTTTGCCAAGGCCAGGGCATACTGGGCATGCCTCCTTCTGCCTACTGGGGCAGGCTCAGGTTGTTCCTCCTCTGAGTCACGCTCTGCCTGTGATGGCCTTGGCAATGGTGGGGGGCTGTTTGGCCCAGCCCTATGCTGGTCCTGCTGCAGCTGTTTTCGCAAGATCATATTATGTAGCATAGTACATACCATGACAATTTGGGTACATGTAGTTGGTGTGTACTGCAAGGCTCCACCAGATGTGTCCAGACACCAGAACCGTGAATTGAGCAGCCTAAACACACGCTCTATTACATTACGTGTTTGTGCGTGTTCCTCATTATGGCATTCCTGTTCAGGTGTGTGTGCGTTTCTGATGGGTGTCATCAGCCATGGCTCCAGTGCATAACCTGCATCCCCCACTAGGTGTCCGTGTGGGATGTCCCCATTGGCAAATGTCTGGTACAGCTGCGTCAAATGCCAGATGTGGGAATCATGGTAGCTCCCAGGGCAGCCAGCACACACATTCATTATTATGCCCTGGGCATCACACACGACCTGGCAGTTGATGGAGAGGAAGCCCTTGCAATTAATGTAGGCCCTACCCCGCTCACCTTCTGGTGCTTTGATGCATATGTGCGTGCAGTCTATTGCACCCACTACCTCAGGGTTTTCCGCTATTTGCTAGAAGAGACGCATATTGCTGGCCAATACCTCATGGGCATTGTGGAAATATACATGATCACCGACATGTACTGACATGGCATCCAGGAACTGGTGCAGTACCCTGGAGGCTGATGCCTGTGATATCCCCATCATATCACCAGTTAGTCTTTGGAAGGTACCTATTGCTAGTATTCTTAGGCCAACACATACCTTGGTTTCCACTGGGATGGGTTCCCCTCTGTTGGTTCTGTGTGTGAGGTGTGGCCTGCACAGCTCAACTATTTGCTGCAGGAGCTCTCTGTCCACTCTATAGCACTCTACTATCTCCAGCTCATGTAACCCATGGTAGGTGACCCTGGGCCTGTACACTCTTCTCCGTCTCCTCACTGTGGGTTGTCTGGCACCATCTGCATTGTCACCACCCTCAGCAAGTCTCCTTTGTCTCATTATGACAGCTATGGCAGCCCCTAACATTTCTGCTCTGAGTGAAGCTTTTTCAGTTTTCACTTCTAATAGCTTACTCCTGTCTTGCAGTGTCTCTTGAGAGAAACATCCTGCACTGCTGTTTGCAGAGTTTTAAGTGCTGGGCCGGGCTACTATTCTGCCTGTGTAATTGCCTGTTTCTAATTGTTTTCACCTGCTAGCTCCAGCAGTATTCCCTGCTAGCTTCCTACTAATTCTGTTCCTTCCTTTTTCCTTTCTTTTTCCTCAGGGGGGAGCAGCGTGCATACCAGCAGAAACACGCTTACAGTGGCTTACACGCACGCACACATGCTTACATGGTTCAGGATCTGCCTATTCGGGTTAAAACACGCGCACACCAGCGCAAACAGTGTTACAGGTGTGCCAACAGGCTCCTACATGCTCAGTCTGCCCTAAACGCACGCACACCAGCGTAAACAGTGTTAAACATCTACCAACATGCTCCCACATGCTCAGTCTGCCTTACATTGACACACACTGCCCTACTCGCGCTTCATGGCGCGCACACATGTGCATGCACGCCCAGCAAGAAACTTTGGTGTAAGTAACAGTGTAAACCTTCCATTTCTTGACTTTCCCATGCTTATCTTGTAGCACTCCTCTTTCCCTGATCTGTGTCTGTCATCTGTCATGTTACACTGACCTCCAATGAACTGCATTTCTTTCTACCATTCCCCCCTGTGATGTCACTTATCTCCTACTCTATTCCTCCCCCTTATGTATCTCTTACACTACTCAGACTGTGCTCATTTGCTATGTGACTGTGGGATTCAGTATCCTAACCCTCATTTACATGAGATTGCCTACTAATGCTTAGTTACATGTCTTAGACTCAGCTTCCCCCCTTAGCAACCACTACACGGTGGCCATGTTGTTTTTGGTCTGCTGGTCCCTGCATTGTCATTCCATGTATTGCATAAAACCCACATTTGTGGGTTTATAACCTTCATTTTTATGTTTTATGCAATGCAACCCATTTGCGTGGGGCTGCGCTGCGTTTAAACATTATATTTTTATAATTTTTGCATCGGGTTACCTTGCCAATGGCCACATATTTGGCCATTGGCATGCTGCCTGAAACATATGCACCCTTTATTTGGAGCTGACATGGCTCCGTTGTGATTTTTGCAGAAACGTACTCAGTTGTCAACTGAGTAAATTTCTGCAGCTAAAACGTCTCTTACACGGGCTGGTTTCTGCTTTGTGGATCACTAATATACCTCATTTGCATACCTTTCGGCTGCAAGTGAGGTATTTAGCATATCCACGCCCAGTCCGTGTAAGAGACATTTTAGCTGGTCTCTTACATGGAGTTTCGGGCTGTTCCTGGATCGCGAGGCTTGCATGGAGTGTTATACGTCTCTTACACTCCGTGCAAGCCTTCGTGAATCCTGCCCTATATCTATATTCATATATATATATGAAATGGCAGTGGAGTTTTTAACTAGATTTATAAAAAATAATAATAAAACCCACGGCAAACACAGGACGACCAGCAGAAAAAAAGCCAGACTAAAAAATAATGAAACAAAAACTGCTGACAGTCTCTCCATGGATAGTAGTCAGTAGTACCTTATTATTTAGTGACTTAGAACATGTACTATTCAACTAAATAATAAGGTACTACTGACTACTATCCGTGGAGAGACTACCAGCAGTTTTTGTTTCATTATTTTTTAACTAGATTGTTTAATGAAATCTTGGAAAGTGAGAGGATGCCTGAGGAATGGAGAAAACGTGTTTTGGTACTGATTTTTAAGAATAAGGGTGATGTGCAGAGTTGTAGTAACTACAGAGGGATAAAACTGATCAGTCACAGCATGAAGTTATGGGAAAGAGTAGTGGAAGCAAAGTTAAGAAGTGAGGTGATGATTAGTGATCAGCAGTATGGTTTCATGCCAGGAAAGAGCACTACAGATGTGATGCTTGCTCTGAGAGTGTTGATGGAGAAGTACAGAGGTCAGAAGGAGTTGCATTCTGTCTTTGAGGATTTAGAGAAAGCACATGACAGGGTGCCTAGAGAGGAGTTGTGGTATTGTACGAGGAAGTCAGGAGTGTCAGAGAAGTATGTAAGACTGGTACAGTATATGTACGAGGGTAGTGTGACAGCGGTGAGGTCTGCAGTGGGAGTGATGGATGCGTTTAAGGTGGAGGTGGGATTACATCAAGGATCAGCAATGAGCCCTTTCTTATTTGCAATGGTGATAGACAGGTTGACAGAAGAGATCAGACAGGAGTCCCCATGGACTTTGATGTTTGCAGTTGACATTGTGATCTGTAGTGATCTGTAGTGAAAGTAGGGAACATGTGGAGGAGACCCTGGAGAGGTGGAGATATGCTCTAGAGAGAAGAGGAATGAAAGGCAGCAGGACTAAGACAGAATATATGTGTGTGAATGAGAGGGAGGATAGAGGAATGGTGAGGATGCAGGGAGTAGAGGTGGCGAAGGTGGATGAGTTTAAGTACTTAGGATCAACAGTTCAGAGTAATGGTGAGTGTGGAAGAAAGGTGAAGAAGAGAGTACAGACAGGATGGAGTGGGTGAAGAAGAGTGTCAGGAGTAATTTGTGACAGACAAGTACCAGTAAGAGGGAAAGGGAAGGTCTACAGGAGGGTAGTGAGACCAGCTATGATATATGGGTTGGAGACAGTGGCATTGACAAAAAGGCAGGAGTCAGAGCTTGACGTGGCAGAGTTGAAGATGTTAAGATTTGCACTGGGTGTTACAAGGATGGACAGGATTAGGAATAAGTATATTAGAGGGTCAGCCCAGGTTGGAAGGTTTGGAGACAAATCCAGAGAGGCAAGATTATGTTGGTTTGGACATGTGCTGAGGAGGGATGCAGAGTATATTGGGAAAAAGATGCTAAGGATGAAGCTGCCAGGTAACAGGAAAAGAGGAAGGCCTAAGATAAGGTTTATGGATGTGGTGAGAGAGGACATGCAAGTGGTTGGTATGACAGAGTAAGATGCAGAGGACAGGAAGAAATGGAAACAGTTGATCTGCTGTGGCGACCCCTAATGGGAGGAGCCAAAAGAAGAAGAAGAAGAAGAGGATATTTATATATATATATATATATATATATGTGTGTGTGTGTGTGTGTGTGTGTGTGTGTGTGTGTGTGTGTGTGTGTGTGTGTGTGTGTGTTTGTGTGTGTGTGTAGCTAGATACAGACAATAGATATATGACTACACACACACACACACACACACACATATATATATATATATATATATATATATATATATATATATATATATATATATATATATATATACATACACACACACATTTTTAGAACTGGATGCCAAAGAAGCAGAGAGAAAGTGAGAACCCATGAGAAAACAAATCTCTAAAACCTAAGAAAATGATATCCCAGGACTGGATAGGAGGGATGAGTCAAATCAGTATTCCATATAGAGATAATGACTGACGATGAGATGCAAGAAAAAATATATAGTTTATAAATCAGAAAGATAGTTAACTCTTTCTGTAAAACAGTATGCAAATCTGAAGGGAGATGAAACATTTGCCTTTACCTGATTGCAAGTTAAGAGCAAAGGCAGAGTCTTTGACTGTAACACAGGTAGAAGTAGAGATATTTGCAGAAGGAGAAAGAATATAAATGTAATATGGAATGTATACTTGTAAGTCTGTTGGGGATGTTTATGCTGCTATTTATTCTTTATGGTATTGTTTTTACATAGAAAAGACCAAAAGAAAATTAAAAGAAGGAATTTATGAGCATGTCAGAGACATAAAAAATAAAAATAAACGTAAACCACACAGATGAGTGCAGCAAGCCAACGGAGCACGGACCCCACGAAACAATAAATAATGATAGCCAAACACACAAATGTACGTAGGGTCACAGGCAGAAGTAATATCAAGTCCATAAATAAAACGCCACTGCTAAAGTCCTTCAAAGAACAGTAACAAGTATGTAGTTCTTAGTAAGGAATACTACAAATGTTCGTACATATAAAAACTAGTTTATTAGAACACATTAGCGCTTTCACCTACAGGCTTCTTCAGACGTACAAGTATTAATGAAACCACGCTAATTAAATAGCCTTCCTGTGAATCCTATTGGACAAATCACATGATACAATTAAAAATGCACTAACCCTAAGATTTACAATAGTGCTGTGAACCCTATCAACACTATGCAAATATCTCCTGATAATGTACATATATTCATATGAAAAAGTTGCACATTGAATGCCCTATCCTATCATAATATATACTGTTATACTATTAAATGATTGCATGTCTTATGAACAAAAAGGGCAACATGATCATAAATTATAACAGCATAAATCATGTCTAACTACATTTCAAAGTTAAAAACTACATTAAAAACACATATATAAGTAAATCACATAAATAAACAGCACATATATGTAAAAACAGATATATAAAAAACATAAAGTGACTCAACACCAAATCTAAAATAGATGTGTGCAGGGACAACCCATGTAGTTCAACTCATTCTATCTGTATCCCTACCCATTAACTAAAATCAAATCAAATTTGATTAACTATACCCTAGAAAGTGAGATGAAATGGATAATTAGGTGTAAAGCTGATAGACCACCCGGTCTGAATGATAGGGTAAATATTAGACAGGTACTCAAGAAGAAGAGATGTAAAAAACCTATGAAACGTCAGTGATTTGATTTTAGTTAATGGGTAGGGATACAGATAGAATGAGTTGAACTACATGGGTTGTCCCTGCACACATCTATTTTAGGTTTGGTGTTGAGTCACTTTATGTTTTTTATATATCTGTTTTTACATATATGTGCTGTTTATTTATGTGATTTACTTATATATGTGTTTTTAATGTAGTTTTTAACTTTGAAATGTAGTTAGACATGATTTATGCTGTTATAATTTATGATCATGTTGCCCTTTTTGTTCATAAGATATGCAATCATTTAATAGTATAACAGTATATATTATGATAGGATAGGGCATTCAATGTTTCATATGAATATATGTACATTATCAGGAGATATTTGCATAGTGTTGATAGGGTTCACAGCACTATTGTAAATCTTAGGGTTAGTGCATTTTTAATTGTATCATGTGATTTGTCCAATAAAGACTATTTAATTAGCGTGGTTTCATTAATACTTGTACGCCTGAAGAAGCCTGTAGGTGAAAGCTACGTGTTCTAATAAACTAGTTTTTATATGTAACATTTGTAGTATTCCTTACTAAGAACTTTATGGACTTGATATTACTTCTGCCTGTGACCCTACGTACATTTGTGTGTTTGACTATAAAAAATAAAAATGTCAAAAATGCTTTGTATAAACACTTGGAAGGGCATCTGACACATAGCTTTAAATGTGTTGTTTTAGAAGGTTTAAAAAAAGTATGCAAATGGTGGCCAGTGGGCTGATGTTTTAGAATTTAGGGAGCTATGTTGCCAAATAAAGCTCAATGCCCATATGCCACCAGGACTCTATGATTGTCTTAGTATAGCTAGCTATTTGAGACTGCATTCTTATTGTATATAATTTAGTTTAATTATATGCGGGGAGCTTGTTCATTTAATTATTTAATGACTTTAGAATAATTGATTGTTTTTTTATTACCATGTGACTGAATTTGAATGCTTTTTAACTGTGAAATATGTCATTTTGTATTATTCTGATGAAGTCTTTAGCTACAAACTGACGAATGCTCTAAAAAAATCTACATTGGATTACTGTTTGCGTTGTGGTTCTTGGAATCTGGTTCTACCTTTTGATGTTATAATAATGGTAAAACAATCTTTACACACTTTAATTATATTGTAGAATTAATGGTGAAGCAGTTATTGTTGGTTAAGTAGCAATGACTAATAAATAGTAATAACTGGAATACAACATTCTAAGTAATATGGGGGTAATGTGTTCAGCGTATATGAATAAAAGGTTACTAAGGAAGGTAAAGGAAGCATGACTGTTGGAGTTGGAGTCTGAGATGTGAAATAAAGATTTGGAAAGATCATGTTAGGTAGACATAACCAAACACAGGTGAAGAGAGTAGATACGTATTGGTTGTATGTACTTTGTTAAGGTAGTACAGATTAGTACGCAGAGTGGGTGTTATATTCTAGGCCTGTACTAGGAGATTAGCCATGATTCTGAAATCATTAGCATTGACATGTTTTTTTTTTTTTTTTTTTTTAATATGATTTTTAGTCATTTCTAATCTCCTTGACTAATGTAGCTGTTTTAGTGTCCTGGGGTAAATTGTTCCAGTGCTCTGCTGCTGTTTTGGCAAAGTATTTTTTGACTGTAGTGGCAGTATATGGTGGCCTAATCAATAGATTACTTTCAGTACTTCTAAGGGAATAGTATCCTTCTCTGAAATGGAAGTTTATTTATTTTTTTAAGACGAGGATATTACTGTTCATTTATCAGTCTGAAGGGCAGCATATTCAGCAGAATACAGTCCAGTCCTACTGGTGGCCAGTTACAATTTTTAATGTGCTGCAGAGATGTTCCTGGCAGGCCGACAAATTAACAATTCATTGCTTCTCGTTTTCTATCCCTGCATTAGCTGAGTATTTTGATGTGAGTGTTATAAAAACAGTGATGGCAGGCGATTGTGTTGATCCAGTAGTCAGCAGGTGTGAAATAGTATTTGCCACTTTTAATTGAGTAAGAACATTACTTGCTCGAGTTTCCATGTGAAGTAGAAAAGAAAGAGCCTAGTTAAGCACAAGACTTGGGTACTTTTCTTCTGTCACTTTGGACATGGAAAGGCTCAATCAGCTGGGTGGAGTAGTTTTGCTGCAGTAAGTCTTCTGGTGGTCACAGACAGCATACAGTAAGATTGCCTTCTGTTCAGACTTAGTTTGTAAGTACATACCCAATTGCAGACCATGGTAAAATCTTGTGTGCGATAGATTAGCAATTTCATTTTGTGATGTCAGTGTCCTCAAGATTACCATATCTGTACAAGATAATATTTAGGTCTGGTATGTCCCAGGATAAGTTGTAAATAAATAAGGAGAACAGCAGTGAACCAAGGACTGACTGTTGGTGCACACCCATGCAGATCAAAAATCTGAGGAAACACTGGAGTTCTCCTCACAGGGCTGCACCTGAAAAATAGAAATACACCAGTCTATCAGACAGGCAGCTGCAAGTAAAATTAAAGATGGCAACACGGGGGAAATGGACTTTAAAGTACCATATGGAAACATGGTTAGGCATTATCTGAAGCCGGTGAGAATGGTTTTAATAGTTTAATATCTTTGAAGAGTGAAAGTTTTAGTAAGAGCTTTTTTTTAAAATGACTCAGTTCATTATAACATTTGACAGGGTTATAAGAAAGAATTTGTACAATACGATGCAGGCTATGTTTTGAAAAATAGAAATACAAGAGTTTCTTCACATTGACAAATGCACCATGCCATGACACATTTGCATTATACACACAATTTTAATTATACCTGAGCCTTGAAATATATTATAGGTGTTCTGAAAATTAGGAGTATCAGTATTAATATTTGGCATATTTAACTAGTAATCACAATGCTTTTATAGCTGTGTCTGACAGACAAGTATTTATAATGAAGAATAAGCTTAATTAGAAGGAATCACTGAAAAGGGACTTTTAATCTACATCCACAGATGGCAGTCAGTCACAAGATTAAGATTTTATTTTATCGGAGTAAGTGGAATGGAGGTCTCACAAGCCTATTGGTACTTATTTATTTTACCCATTATTATAGATACAAATATCCCACTTAAATTTAGTACATAGAGAAAAGGGTTATGGAGCAAAGAACATTTTATTTACCGTAGTGGCATGATGGCTTATGTTGTGGTATCTTCATGCTGCTATGGCGTCAGTGCAGGTCATATACCAGGAAGTCTATACAGACATACACTAGCTTGCCTAGATCACAGAAGATTTCTATTTTTTGCTATCAATACTGTTAATAGGGACATGGGGAGAAGATAACATAAGTAGCTGTGGAAATTAGAATGTCAGGTAATTCTGAATGCTAGTCATCCCTAGGTTTGAATAGGCATTCAAATACTGAATGCATTTTAATGTCCACACATTTAAGCTCAATGTCTTTTAGAAAGCAACTTTTTTCAATATGGGTTTATTTGTATTTCATATCATTAGTATATTTGATCCTATTCATTTTATTCATATCATGGTTAACCAGAGAAACTATTGATTTAATGTATAACTGAGGTTCCTTCATTGGGTTGCTGGTTAGTCATGTGATTTCAATATTTTACAAAATACTGTCTCTAACATTTTAACAGTGTTTTGAGGAAGTCTGTGTCTATTTGAGTTGAAAGTACTAAAGTATTTCTACTAAAGTTTTGTTCCATTCTCCCTTTGAGATTTTTTGTTCATGCTGGGCACCAAGTTAGTTGTTTCTATTTTCAGAGTTTTTTTAAGACAACATATTATATCTTATCTCTGTCTTCTTTGTTGCAGAGAGTATAAACCAATCCTTTCATGTCTCTGTCCATGTGGTAATTCCTGCCTTACCATGATTTTCCCCGTCAGCTTCTCCAGAATTCTCTTTTATTGTTCCTTTTCTTACATTTAGGGAATTTAAGTATACTTCTGAAACCTAGCACTTGTTTTAGAAAACTTTTACAAAAAATTATGATATAAGGACTTTTGACAATTTAACCAGTTTCTTCCCAGTTCTTTTGCAACTTAGTTATTTGTGGCCTTCATCAGTGAGTGTGGTTTCTACTGATGTGTCAAAATCTTTATACTCATTTACAAACATTTCATCTATACTTTCTCATTTATAATTTTTTTGTAAATCATTTTTTATTCAGCTCATAGTGCATGGTCCTACAAAACAATGCCATCATTTCATATTTAATATATATACAAATCACAAGTTTATACACATACCAATCTACTGTTTTTACATTATATTTTATCCTGTTTACACATCCTCCATAAAATCCTGTACCTATATGTCACTCTTTCTTAATTTTTTTAACCTTATATAATCTTGCTGCAGTTTTCCTAATCCAACTTTTGCAGTTTCCTTCTTCATTCACCCTGCTGTGATCAACAACTCTCTTCTTTCATTTCTGCTCCATAGGTGTCCCTTCCTGTCCACCTCAAACAAATATAGAAGCCACTCATCCTCTACCTCTTTCATATAATCTCTTTCAAAATGACCGTGACTACAGTCCATCACTTATATAAATTTGGGTGGGAACATTGTATCTGCAAATTATTAAGTTTTTCTATTCCAGTATCTCCAATTCACTGCAATATCCCACTGCCCATGAATTTGCGACCAGTTCATTGTTCTATATCATTTACAGAGCTCTCACTGGTGGAGATAACTTACTGGTCCCAGCACAGCCAGGCACCTGATTATTGACAGGACATCCTGCCATACTTTATTTCTACTCCAGCTATCTCACTCTATCTCCCCTTGCCTTTCTCTTAGCTTCATTGTACCCTTTTCTTCCCCCTCACATTACAGATCATATCTACTCATCATTTCCTTATCCTGCCCCTGCCCTCCTTATCCTGCCCCTGCCCTCTTTACTTAATATACTTACCCCATGTCTACTTTCTGCCGCTACTATTTTCTAATGTTCAGTCTTGGTCTTTTCATTATACTGTTATGCAGCATCCAATCCACCATTTCAATTCCAAACTCCTCCTGTGTCTTTCCAGTGTAGTACTCCATTTGCTCTTCCTCATGCAGATCCAAAATACACTTTACTCCTTGGAATATGATGGAAAGCATGGGAGGATGAGTGAAAGACAAGCGGGTGTGAGATACATATTAGGGTAGGTATAGATAAATATATGGGGAAGGAGGTATTAATGGGGAAAAAGGAGAGGAGAAATGAGCTTAGTAAAATAAATGAAGTTTTAAAATGCAGTTGTGGTAAAGATAGGAAAACAATCACAGGATTATAAAAAAAGGCATAGTTGCCTTGAATTTCCTATGGCAGGATTTGGAACATAAAATTCCAGTTAACTAAATTGAAAGCTTTTAAATATATATTTTTACAATAACAGCCCTGCCATTAACCTTTTTCCCACCTCACAACAGTCCCTAATATTTTGTAGTGACCTGTTGATAAACCCTGTCTGGGAATATCTTACCACTTCAGACAGGATCACATCTAACCTTGTTCACAGAGCCCTCACATATATTTTTGCATCTGTATTGCACAAAGAAATTAGCCTATGGTTCACTTGATCTTCCTTAAACCCTCCTTCCTCCAATAGGATACCTTTATCCTCACCTATTACATTCATTCTGGCATGTTTTCTTCCCTCCCTATACTATTAAATAATTTGACCATTTATTCCCAGTCTGTAGCTCAACCAATTTACACATTTAACTTTGAAGATGTAATCTAGTCTCCACTTTCACTTTCTTCTTATGATTCACTGTCTCTAGTACTTCCCTCTACGCCTGTCCACCTATTTAACCAAATTGGGTCTTATCATCCTAAAGCTGGACACACCTGCTCTGCAAACATACTCCATCCTCCTTCCACATCCTGTGGAAATCCATTTAAAAATGTTCTAACCTCTTGTCTTATTTCATTATTACTACTTAGACATCTCCTTTTTATTAATTTCAGCCATGCTACCCAAGCCTGTCTTCTTTGACCCATGAACTTCCACACACACATACTAACTTAGCCTCTACCTTTCCTACGTTTATCCATTCCATTCCCCTCTTCTTGGTCTCTGCTAGCAATTGATTTAACTTATCACAAGTGCTAAATCTGGAACCACCTCATCTCTATTCCATCGCTCAAGGCCTGTTGTTTTCATTAACAAAGGCCCTCTATCTTCTTTATTCCACTGTTTATTGTCTTATCCACTTCTTCTGTATATATTGTAAATATAGCCCACCAAGCATATCTGATGCTATTCTACACAACATTACATCAACCTTACCCCTAACTTAGCCTCGGCCATCTTGTTTTGTGCTATACATCTTGAACCATATTCAGCAACCACTTCAATTTCTCCTTAAATTTCCATTTACCTGGATTCCAGTTATATGTGTCCATTTAATATTTTAACCCCCTTGCACACCATCCTCGCTAACACACGAGCAGAGGCACATTTCATCTGAATCTCATTCTCCTCTAAATCCCATAATATCATCTCATCTAACAGTATACTGTTTGGTTTATTAGTTTATTAAATTATTATCTTAGTTTCTGTTTAAAATGTAGGTGAGGTATCGAATTCATTATGTTATACATTTCATTGCTGGTCAGCTAAGTATCTGCTGTTTAGACTGTGCTTTATTAATGAGTTTATATAGGAATAGTAATTCATATAATTCTATACAATATTCTATATAATATTCTATATAACTGCACTGTTATAGTTTCAGCTTTGTTTTTAAATGCAATAAATGAACATGCTTTGCATGTTATATTCTTATATGGTTTTATACAGTGAAACAAGTGATATCAGAAGGTGTGGGTAAGTGGAAATGTTAGTGTAGTTCAAATTTGAGATGCAAAAGATAGTCTGTTTACATTAAAATTGATAGATTATGCTGCAAGAGTTTTCCTCTGTGAACACTTTGGATTTCCATGCACATTGGCTGAAATTAATATGAACAGACTTTAAATCTTTTACACTGAGTGAAACGTTCTGTTGTTTTCTATTGTTCTATAACACTAGGGCTTTAAGTTGTGGACATTTTGCGTTCACAAGTCTACAAAATGATAGTTGTGTTCAGTGTGGGAGACTGAGCATTCACCTACTATTTTTTAATCTGTACTAATATTTGTTGATGTGAATTTGAAATTCTCTGGGCAAGACATCCTATTACAGCTGTCATCCAGTTTTAGCATATCTCTTATTATACTATTGCACATGCAGCTGTAATATATTCTTGCAGATATTTTCTCTCTTTTCCAGTCTTCACCCAGTGCCATCACAAGACATTACACAGCTATACATCATAAAAATATAATTATTTTATTTGTTTATCAGGGTAGAACACCAGTCTCCATGGACCTTCTTCAGCTTCAGCCTCTCTGAATGTTTTTTTTAAACCTTACTGCTCTCTGACTTTTCTCGATCATGCTAATGTTTCCATAACAGAACACTGGCACAGTAAATGATTACCTTCACATATTCATTTTGCAGATGTGCAGATCTCAAGCTTCTGCTTTGCATCAAGCTGTACAACTTCTTGAAGTTAAGTCTGTAAGTTGCAAAAATCTTCCCCAGGAAGCATACCTGTGCAGTTTTACTAGATAACTTCAACTAAATGATTTGTGAATTGTATTTGCAGCTAAAGCAGACTCTTTAACCTGTACTATATTCTTTTAATATTGAACTGCTATAGCTAGAACTTTATCTGGCACTCTGGGCTTAACTTATTAGTGGGGCCACAACATAAAACAAAAGAAAAGTCAGTTGTATGCAACTAAGTAAATTGTCAGTTGTGGGATTTAGAAGTAAATGTCAACATACAGTGGAGCGTAAGGGAAAAGTATATACTATCTTATGGATGTGGCACATCAAAAAGAATTACATGTTTATATAGTTACCTTAGGATGTAGGGCTTTTGATTACATACTTTATGTGACATACGTTTTTGTACAATATGGATGCACTTATGAGGCACATGTTAATAGTCAATCATTATGAAAGGAACCTGAAGAAGAGCTCCGAGAGTGAATATACAGTTTATCTGTATCTTAAATCTGATGGATTAACCAAAATGTGGAAATGAAATAAACAAACTTAGTATACAAAGAAGTGAACACCCATTATTGGGAGAACAGAATCCTAGAATAAGAAGTTATCTTAAGTATGACAAAGCAAAGAGTAAGCTGCTCTTCTCCCATTTGGTGGCTTACTGGTACTTCTGTTACCAATAGCAGCATTTAGAGTAGACATATAGAAGGCATATATTATGTTCAGAAATCTGTGGAGAGCTTACAGTATAAAGCAAATGGCTAAGAAGTAAATGAGCAGTTGTTTGCTTTTCAAGCAATCATTAATAAATAACATGTGAAATGTACCAACTGATTGTTTATGTACTCAGTTTTTCAGGTTGAACACATCATAGAGATTTTTAATGCTCTGCCTTTAAAGCAGATTGAATCTTGTTTTAAATGTTGATGAGTTTGATTACTTGCATGGTTTCTACTGATGTACATCAGTAGGATTTATATAACTTCGATACATATTTTTGAGTTTCTTTGTAATAAAGACTGGCTTGTGTATAACAGATAGGGTTAAAGAACTATTATATTGAGTGTTTAGTTTACATATTTATTTCAATTCCATTTCCTAAAATAATAAGGGAAATGGATGAGGAAGGAGAATGTTGTAAAGGGATACAAAACAGATGGAATGAATGAGGAGAGAAAGTGAATGGTTTAAATGGAATTGATACGTTAATGTATACATTGCTATGTATGGTCAGACAGATTTGTCCTTAGTCTCTGTAATAAATCAATTTAAGTTTATATAGGTAGGGTTTAGGTGAGGAAATGGGTTAAACTAAAGAAGTAATGTTAGGGATTAGCGATCAGGTAGGTAGCAGTAGTAGGAGAAGATAAGGTGAGGAAAAAGATGGAGCTTGTTCAGGAGTATTTGTAGGATGTTCAAGAGGTTCTTGATCTCTATTGGTGCTAATAATTTGTACAAAATGGCAATTACCAGCATGGAAGTAATCAGCAGGAAAAGCAGGACAGAGAGTGTGTGTGTGTGTGTGTGTGTGTGTGTGTGTGTGTGTGTGTGTGTGTGTGTGTGTGTGTGTGTGTGTGTGTGTGTGTGTGTGTGTGTGTGTGTGTGTGTGTGTGTGTGTGTGTGTGTGTGTATATATATATATATATATATATATATATATATATATATATATATATATATATATATGTATACGTTTACCTTCATAATGTTAATGGCCACAACTGTGAACATACACAATGCCAAACCATTTCCATGAAACCCGTACTGCCAAAACCTCAGAAAGCCAACAAAACATCGAAAGACAAAAATCCTTCCTCATCATACCTACAAATAAGTGTAATATGGGTCAAAAAGGGGGCGAGATTTTGCTGTTCAGAATATCGGCATTCAAGGTTTTGAGAAGGTGCAGTTTGGAATTTACCAAGGAACCAAAGGAAAAATACTGTTAAAAAACAAAGAATGAATCACGGAGCTCCGTGAAACTCGAGCAGACACCCGGCTGTAGTCCAAAGCAAAAAGAATTATAGTCTTTAATGAAGTGTACTATTTAAAATATCCACGTTTCGTCAAGTGAAAATTCACTCGACTTCTTCAGAAAAACCAAGTCAAAAGGCAACACCATAAGCAACTGCCTTAATATAAAATACTACTGAATCACATTGGTTAATTACATTATGAAGTCACTATACAGACAATTAAAGGTATATACTTATAAATAGAGGTCATTTTTAAAATAAAAATAAAATAAAACTTCACTAATTAAATACTAAAATCTAACCGTACAACTCACAATTAAATATATTATTTCACAAATTAAGACAATCAATAAATCAATTCTTGGATGCATAAAAATACATTTAACCAAAAACTTGAAAAGTATTTATATATAACTATCCCATCTTACTCAGTATAAACAACATACTAAATAACAGCTAGGACATACATAAAGTATATATGTGTACATATAAACTAACAATAAAAATAAAAATATAAAAATATATAAAATATATAAAATATCTATACATATATATATATATATATATATATATCCACCTGACTCTAACACAGCCTGTTACCTGACTAAATTTTTCAGTCTAAGGATACACATTATCGAACTCATTTCATTAATGCCCGGGTAGAAACAGGCATTAGTTCTTAATTGCCATAATAACTCACACCTTTCTAATCTCAACGACTCAGGTCCACCTCTGATGTCCTTCTTAAGTTGATGTAATATCCTAAATTTAAACTCATGTCCCTTGTTCTCTGCGGTATGCCTTGCTAATGCATTTTGTAATTTGCATTTATTAATGCAATATAAATGCTCATTCAATCTTTCACTCAGCTTTCTGTCGGTTTTACCGACATAGAAAGCTTTAGAAGTTGAGCAAGTAGCCAGGTAAACCACCTGTTTGGTAGTACAATCAAACTTACCAGATGTTGTGTATCGTTTATTTCTTATCATAAACTTGATGCCTACGTCTATATATTTGCATACCTGACACATATTACATTTAAACATTCCATACCTATGGGTTATGGGACTTACTTTAGTCTCTAAAATTGATTTTAAATTATGACCATGCCTAAATACTATTTTTGGTAGTGTCGGGAACATGGACCTAAAATGTCCGTCTCTCATCAAAATTTCCCAATTCTTTGTAATAATGTTTATGTCATAAGATTCCATATTGAAGGTACTAATGAAACTATATGGACTAAACTGTTCATTAGTCGCCCTCTTATGTGATGAATCATTGAGCCCATTAACCAATATGTGTCTAAAAATCCCAGAATGACGTTTAAACTGAACTTCCCCAATGATTTCACTCAAAAGGGTCTCGGGATAGCCCCTTTGTGAGAAGAAAGAATGTAAGACCATACATTCATCCATGAAATCTGAATCTCTTGAAGTCATCCTGGCAGCTCTAACTAGCTGGCCCTTCACTACTGATTTTTTCTGATGTGAAGGGTGACAGCGAGAGAACTCCAAGAACGCATTCGAATAGGTATCCTTACAGAAAATCTTTGAAATATAGACCTCCTTAGTATAATCCTTACTGAGGTCCACATCCAAATATGCAATTTTATCCTTGCTATAACTGGACGTAAACCTCAAAAAGTCTGTACTAGTGTTGAACATTACTAGCATTCGTTCTAGTTCACTTGGTGTACCTTTAAACAGGATGAAGATATCATCCAAAAATCGAGTATAGAACTCAATCTGATCTTTATACTCAGCATTAGTCAGTACAAATTCCCTCTCCCAATACGCCATTACAAGGTTGGCTAGGCTAGCACCACAAGGGGATCCCATTGCCACTCCAATCTTTTGATGGTATATCCTGGTGTCAAAAATGACGTAATTATAAGATAGAACTATATCAATAAGTTCACCAACTAAATTGATCTCAGAAAGGGGTGCCCCTAGGCGTCTTAAAATGATGGAAACCCATTCAATACCCTCATTATGGGGGATTGATGAGTATAGGTCTTTAACATCAATAGTGACCATAAGCTGGTCTTTATCAAACTTGAGTTTACTTATACTCTCTAAAAATGACCAAGAATCCCTCGAAATCTGTTTTTCACCAGTCACATACTTTTTAAGGATACTATCAACTACTTTCACACATGTGTAATTAGTACTATCTCTGCCATCGACTAAAGGACGCATAGGAGGATCTTGGATACTTTTATGAATTTTTGGGATTCCGAATAGAATAGGAATCCTAGGGGCTGGTTGTACTAAATAATTGTAAAGTGTTTTATCGATTTTTGCTTCGATATACAGATCTTCTATGAAAGATCTCACTTTACGATACACCCCATTTAATTCATTTATAGAAACCTCTTCATATGTGTTACTGTCCAATATTGCACTCATTCTCCTGTTATAGTCATCAATACTCATAACAGCCAATCCACTTCCTTTGTCCGGTTTCATAAAACGGACCGGAATTTGACGTAGATACTGCAAGGATACTCTGTCCATTTTACTGACATTATGTTTCTTATATTTAGAGGAACCTGGATTGTCAGAAACTGCTTTTAAATTACGGAGATCGAGTTCAGTTATTTGTTCAAACAGCGATATGAGTGGATGTAAGGGAGGGTTATATACACTTGACACATAAAAGTCACTGCTACTATTTAATTGATCACCCATCAATACTGCTAGATTTAGCCTACGACTGAAAAGTTTCAAATCAATTAGTGTGGCTGCTATTTCAAAATGGGTGGTAGGTACAAACATATAGCCTTTCGCTAACAATTCTATCATATCCTCACTAATAAATGTGTCTGAGTAGTTGAAAATTTTAAAATCCATAGATGAATTATTCAAAATAGTACATTTACCACTGTTTAATGGTGGTGGTGCTTCAAGGACAGTACAGTCTATTATCTCCTCCTGTTCCTGTTCCTCGTTGTTCTTGCCTTCGTATATGTGGTGTTCAAGGCTTGATTCCGAAAATTTACTTGATTTGTAACATTTGTAGCCCCACCATCGACAGGGGTCTTATTGATAGTTTTGTTGGTATTAGCAATCCTGTCACTCCTACGGACACCATTACTAGGAGTTTGGTCTTGAACCACTGTTTGTTGATGGTGGTTAGCTAAAGACACAGTAGGCAATGATACAGGTGGAATACCAGCATTCAATGCTGGCTCATTAGCAACTGGTCTCACATTATTGTCACTCAAGAAATTATTATTGTTATTCGAATGGGAAGTAGGTGGTTTAGGGTATGCTGTGCCCGCTTCATAGTCCCTAATGTCCCGTTTAATTTTCTTAATTTTGGTACTGTTTATTTTTGATAGATACTGGTCAATACTATCAAAAATACGATCATATTCAAAACGGTACCTAAGCACAATTCTGATGAAGTTTCCTGTATTGGAAATGAAAGCGCTCAATCCTTGTGTTTGAACTTTTCGGGCTGTTTGTGGAAAAATTTAATATTTTATATTATGCATTGTCATTTTGTGGACTGAACAGTCTTGAAGGAAAGCTACCATTTGGACTTTATTACAGAGTTTTGTGGGACTGCCTTCATTTGAAATCCTGTTTTATGGAGATATCTCAAATGAAGCCAGGACATGGAAATAGTAAGAGGTTTACACATGGGTGTTTACTAAGGGTATTGTGAATGTTGGATGGCACTTTTATCAAGGTTGCAAGGTTGGGCTAGAGAGAGGTTTTAGTAGGTTGTCTACTGAGCTGATATGGGAAATGGGAGCTTTGGGTACACTTACCTTGGCAGGGGCAGGTAGTCCATGGTCCAATAGACAGACTCCTCACCTCTGTTTTGGGTGGTAGGTCATTGCACTGGTTATGAGGTGGAGAACATCACTGATTACAGTGAATGAGCAGATCATATCAGTTGTCAATACAGTCTTAAGTGGCATGAAATAGGGCTTCAACAGGCACTGGCTGGCATAGATGGAGAGGTGGGATATCTGTGCTCTGGGTTTGTGGGTTTTGAAGGGTGATTCATGTTATGTCAGTCATGAGAGAAATCAGGTCAGCTGCAGCATGTTAGATGCATAATGTTCTCTGGGTGTGGGAGGTACTTTTCCATTTTTCATAATTTTTACCTCTTTGGGTTATATCAGTACCAGTTTGCTGGACAGTACAGGTAGTAATAGGGATCCCCTGCATAGGTCAGCCCTTTGGGCTATGAGATGTCTTTAAGCTTTATTCCATAGTTCTAGGTTTGATTTCCACAAGTTCCGCACAAGTAAGTAGGTAGGCACATTCCTGGTGGCTGGCTAATAATGTGTATATATATATATATATATATATATATATATATATATATATATATATAGATATATATATATATATATATATATATATATATACAATTTTCAGAAGTGCTTGGTAGGGGTTGGGTGCCCTATAATCCAAGCCAGTTGAGGATGCTTGCTATTAGAGTTTTGGGTATATTGTGGTTAAGTCTTTTCCCTCAACTTTCTTTACTAGTGTTTAAGGTGCAAAATGTGCCGGATTCCTTACATTTTGTTCTCAGTTTTAATGAAAATAATAAGAGAGTAAATAGGGGAGATGGGGCATTGATTTTTAGTTTACCCTGAGGATTACCATCAGCAAAAGCCTTGATTAATAAAGATGCAGGTTGCTGTTTGTCTGGGATGTATGTTGTTACTTGGCTAGTTACAGTATAAATTGTCCTTGATTTTGGGTTGGGTTATTCTAAGTTTATTGTAACTGTGTTTGTATTGGAGAAGACATGGTTTGTGAGCTATTGGAGGGGGCTAAGAGGATGGACTGCTAGGAAGTTGCTTCTGGCATCTGGGATTTGGTTTCCCTTCATTTTCATTTACTTATCAATGTGATGCTGCACAGCTGACTTAAATAAGTTGGAGTCCCAGGATGAATCTGTAGTTCTAGGATGAGTCTGAGATGGCTTTATGAAAAAAAGAGGTAATACCAGTCGAGCTCAGAGCTTAGACAGATCAGACTATGAGGTGTTATTGAGTTTTATTCCATAGTTCTTTGCTGGAGTCACTCAGGTTCCAAATATAAATTTTAATTCAGCTGAATAGTGCCCTGCCTTGTCTATCTTCTTCAATGAACTTAGCATTTGTGTTTTCCTTGTCCATCATGGTTTGAATGGGGTGAGTGCTGGGAATTTCTGTTGTGTAGCAGTACAAAGCATCAGGGTGTTTGAAACCTCTGGTTGTGCAGAGATGACAGGTTAGGATAAATATGAAAATGATAATTGAAGGAGAGGTTTATTTACAATACTAAATGTCATTGGTGAACCATTACTGTCTGCCACCCCAGTACTAATTTGGTCAGATAAATGTAAGGTGAGGAGGGAGAAGAGGTATCCCAGTGGGAAGCACAGAGGTTTATCACTTTGTAGTCAAGTAGGAGCTTGCATAGCTTAACATACTCTTTGCACCCCATGGGCCCTCTGTATAGTTTGGTGAGTATCATGTCTAGGATGTGTTTCAGTGTAGTCTCTATTATCCTGAAAATAAATATATAATTGAAATAAACAAAAACAGAAATAGAAATAAGTGAAAAGTAAAAGGAGGCAGTGGTATCCAAAGGGTTTTACAGGTAGCAATTTGACAAAGGCTGGTGTTTAGTTGAGGGGTTCATATGGGAGCAAGTGAAGAGGGGGAGTTGAATTTGAGTAGGTTGGCATTAACACTTTATTTCCTATTTTTAAGCATTGAAAATGTGGATGACTTAAAGCCCACATGGAAGAGCTATGCATTGAAAGTAGAGGCCTTCTTAGAGGATGTGGTTAGCCAGCAACAATCAGTCCCATAGTTGGATGGACAGTACACCTAGAGGGAAAATAAATCAAATAACTCCTGAGGTACACTCAGTATTTGAGGTGGCTACTAGATGGAAGAGGAGTAACAACAGGAAGAAAGTCAACATAACATGGATATGTCATTGCCACCCCATTCATTTCACAGGCAATGATTTTCATCCTGATGTTGAGCCCGGGAGGTTAGTGAAAGGTCAGTCAGCTGGTGAGTACTTGTCTGTTTTTTGCAGGCCTTAGATGCAGAAGTCAGCTTAAGATTGCAGTAGTTGTTGGGTGCTACAGTCAAGAAGAAAAACTCCTTGGGCTTGCTATCAGAAAGTGTCATGCATCAGAGTTTAGGGTCATTGAGGCAAGGGTCTCTTTGACAGGGATGGTACTTCCTCAGTTCCTGTATAGGCAGTTTGGTTTAAGTAGGAATGTCACAAAGCCAGGTGAGGGCAGCAGGGTCTGAACTTGTGTGGTTTGCAATGGCTCCTGGCTGGAAGTGCTGGAGTGTTCATCACAGGGTATATCACACTGGCTATGAAAGAGAATATTTGGAGGAGTGAGTATGTCAGTATATTTGATTTGGTCTATATAGGTGGTGCCCAGAAGACTGTAAATGTGGAAGCCCTGAGTTCACTGGATCTGGCAGCTGTTTTAGCAGAGTTAGGTAAGAGGAAGCCTAAAATGTTTAGGGCTAAGTTGTGGAAGAATTGGGTGCTGGGTTTTGTCTATTTGTTGACAGTCACCTTGGTGAAAGATTCAAAGCAGACAAATCAATTGTTAATATATCATTTGGTCATAAGAAAGGCTCAGAGGTTAAGGGGAGGTAACGTGGTTGTTTTATGACCACAATTTTAAATAATTGTACGTGGGTGATAAGTCTTTGCATTTACAGGTTAGGAATGCCAGCACATGGTTGCACACCATGATAAACAGACTTGTAGTTCAGTGTAAGATTAGCTCTGGAGTATCAGAAAAGGGTAGACATGGTTTTTAATATTAGGAGATGTTTGTGGCCAGTGTGCAGGTTCTTGCCATTTTTTCACAATGTGGTGCAATGCATAGTGTAATGGAAAGTTGATATAAAGAAGAATGTTTAGGGGTGAGCTGGGAATGGTTAGCGATTCATTAGGTATGGGAGACAGTCAGAATGCTGGCTAGGGATTCTTTAGGTATGGGTAAATTTAATTGTATGGGAGACAGTCAGAATGCTGGCTAATGCATTCCCTAATTAGAGCAGGATCATAGGATCATAGATTAGTACTAGGCTAACTGCCATCATGGGCCATTTTAAGCCTAGCCAATTATCCCATGTGAGAATCAAACCCTGACCCTTGTGTTTCTAAGACAAGCATCTTAACCATCACACCAACCTCCCGACCATAGTTCAACTTGCAAATTACTACATAAGGATAATGCAAGGCTTTATTAATGTACATTTTGTTAAGTCATGTGTGTGTTAGGGTAGTGTAAGATGTGTGGAAATCTGAAGTCAGTGTGAAGGAATGAAAGACAAATTAATATAGTTGGTAGGGAGTTGGTCCATCTGATTTGCCCATCTGATCTTGTCATTGGGGTTGGCTCCTAAGAAAAGGCCAGGTGAATTTTATTTGATTCACCATTTCTATTTTCATAGGGTCTGTTAGTCTGCATCTCTGAATGATGCAATTAAAGTTATTCACCAATTTAAAGACCCTTGACTGTCCAACCTTGATACTGTGTTAGGGTTACTCCTGATTTTGGAGCAGGACTACACATTGTTAGAGATATGTTTGGGTGGCTATCTTTATTTTGACAAAGCCATGCCCATAATCTGTGCAGTGTCCTATGCAACTTTTGAAAAGTTCAGTATGGTGTTGCATTGACTCTGGCAGAAGTGGGGCACTTAAGAAAGGGCAGTACTCCATTTGGATTACATATATATTTTTTATGGGTGAGGTCCCAAGAAGGAATTAGTGAAGGGCTAGAACTGAACTGGGAGTGCTCCTAGCAGCTGATAAGGAGAGGCCAGCTTAAGTAAAAACATTCTTGGATTGTGTTGTAGATGCCAGCATTGGGTTTATCAGGTGTATGGTAAAATCAATGATTTTCTTGAAAACCCCAAGGTTGAGTATGGGGGTATGGAATTATATAGGTTTGTTGGATTTTGCTTGTCAGGCAGTAGGACTAGTTACATCATTTGCTAATTTGTTGCAGAGAATTAGAAGCATAGCAGGGTACGGGTTATTAAGCAAGTCAAAGAAGACCTTGCTATCTGGAAATAATATTTAATATACTTTAATTGTATGCCAATGTGGCAGGCAGATTGGGGCACTTCAGATGACTAACAGTAATATTCAGATGTGGCTGGGAGGTCTATGATTTGGGTTTATTTCAAACAAAAGTGATTTGCAATGTCTTGAGCATGTGACTGGCCCACTGATAGGAACAGTGATATCACATTTCTGGAATTGTTACTAATTTGGGCAGCTGCAGTAGATTTAAAAAATGAGTTGGCTTATGAGAAACCATTTTTTTTCTCAGATAATGAAGCAGTAGTGCAGGTGTTACTGAAAAAGTCAGCTAGGTCAGGTACAGGCTCTTTTGAAGAAGTTGGTATTGCATAACATCAGAATAAATTTTCTAATTTCAGCTAAGCATACATTGGGGCAGCTGAATTTTTTAGCTGCCAGTCCATCCCATTTTCAGTCAGCATGTTTAGGCTTTGGCATCAATTGCAGATGAATGCCTTTCATTTGTATCAGAGTAGGTTTAGAACTACAGTGCTACAGTTTCTAAAGACATAAACTAGGTGGATTGGGCACTAAATTGGCTGTAGGTGCACGTGAGTGATATAGATGAACTGCTGTGGCAGGGCTAGCAACCCAGCAGTGTAAAGCTTGGCTCAAGATTATTGTCACTGTTGAAGTGACACCCCAACCCCGTGTACAAAATGGGGAAAAGGGATTGAGGATGGATGGACAGTAAGGGTTGGGTAAAAGCATAGAATAGGGGGCAAATTTAATGTGTGTGTGTGTGTGTGTGTGTGTGTGTGTGTGTGTGTGTGTGTGTGTGTGTGTGTGTGTGTGTGTGTGTGTGTGTGTACGTGTGTGTGTGTGTGTGTGTGTGTGTGTGTGTGTGTGTGTGTGTGTGTGTAAATTATGTCCTTGCAAGTGCGTGTGTGTGCGTGCATGTGCAAAGATGTGAGTGTGTGTGTGTGTGTGTGTGTGTGTGTGTGTGTGTGTGTGTGTGTGTGTGTGTGTGTGTGTGTGTGCTTGTGTGTGTGTGTGTGTGTGTGTGTGTGTGTGTGTGTGTGTGTGTGTGTGTGTGTGTGTGTTTGTGCATGCGTGTGTGAGACAAGTGTTCAAGCAGTCTTGTGTAGTGATAGTTTTATGGAAAGGGCTTTTTTAGGCTAGGCTAGGATGCATGTTAGAGTTAGTGGCACTGGCTTGATTAGAGTTACGATTCACACGTGTTTCTTAGGTGGAGCAATGGCACACCTTAACTTAAAAAAAGACCTTCCCATAACATGACCAATATTCAGACATACCTTAACTTAAAAAAGACCTTCCCATACATGAGCAATATTCAAACAATTTTGTGAATACCTCAAAAAGGTACTTATTTGGACAGCCTTGCTTTTTAGCATAATCTATTTGTGTAGCTTTTCATTCCTACAATTTGCCTTTTTTTCTCCCATGTCTCAGTTATATATAAATATATGTATATCTTTTGTTTCACTGCCCCGCCTGTTTTTTTTTTTGTTTTAATTGATACACTTCAGCTTCTTCTTTCTGAGTTTTCCAATATTTCCTAAATGTTGCAAGTTTTATCTCTCACCTTCAAAGTTACACAACATTCTCCTTCTTTTTCCTCTGTATATTACCTTGAACTATAATTGCACTTTCTATGAATCTTTATAATTCTTTCATCTTGTCTTCATGTTTGCTAGTTATCTTCTTCTGAGATGTTGTTCCTATATGCCAAAATGTGTCATCGCTATGCCTAGGGTCCTTGGTACTGATTGGTTTAAATCTCTCTTGACTTTGTCCTTGAAGCACACTGTCTAGACATCACTTGTCATGTGACAGCTAAGTCTGTGATCCATCTTTCCCACTAAGGAAGACAAAATTATGCCCAGAGTGGTCTCTAACTGAACATGCCCCATTACTGGCTGTCAGACTACTGTCCTGTGTTGGACAAACAGTACCTACCTGCTCTTAGGTATCACATTCAGGTTGTTCTAACTTAAATGTAGCACTTTATTGTCACCCATGAACAAAACTTGCTTTATGCCATAGAAGATGATCTATCATTTTCTTGTCTTTATCTTCCTGACGTGTTCAGCACACAATCCTTTAGTGGATTGCCCTGACATTTTCAGTTCTTTCTCTGACCCAGACTGTTTCGTAACGTTCATTTGTAATACCCTTTAGACAGATAGCAATGTCTCCTTTTTTTTTGGATTCTTGCTCCCTGAATAAAACTGTGTATCTTGTTAGCTTTTGCCCTATGTCTGCTATGTGCCTGCAATGATTACAATATTCAGACATTTTACTCCCATTAAATAATGTTTTCCCCAGACTGTGAGTAGTGGTGACCTGACCTGTTTTACCTTATACACCCTACATAATGCCTTTGCCTTTTTCTTCATTAAGAATGTGTATTCCTCTGCACTTCTTGCAACTGCATGAATTTGTGTCAGTAACTACTATGATGTTCAGGGGCAGTCAAGAATGTTCTGGATGATTCAGTGTGCTTTCTCCTTCACCTTAGCTACTTTAAACTCTTGGTAAGGAAAATCCTATATGTGGTACTTATTATCTTGCTTTCACTCTCTCACTGCTGAAAAACTTAGTTACAGTATAGGCCAGAATCCCTTCAAACAGTTATCTAGTCAACAATGTAGTCCAATCCCTAAGCTATGCAACATTTGTTCACTCATTTGGTAAAAAAAACATGACACAAAGTATTCCATAATTAGCTGTGATATTTTTAGACAGCACACTTAAGAGAACATTACCTTCTGTGCTGCTGGACAAATGTCTCTTCCAGTTTTCCAGCACCTTGTGCCTGATTCCTTTTCATACCAGGTCATTTAACCATACAAAGATGGTAGCACTGTACTTCCTTCCTTGTTCTGTTCTGCTGTGATTCACTTCCTGTTCCTTCTATTTTTTTATATTTCTAGCAAAATCACAACTTCTCTGTTCTCTCCTACCTCTTGTATTATTTATTTATTTTTCAACAGTTAAGAGAATATGCTTTCCACAGGCCTTTTTCAGGCATGACCTGGACTACAAGGGCAATGGTGACTTGACTTGAGATTCATTAACAATCTTGTAGGATTTGCATGACACATCACATCAGTTGTTGAGGCTTAATTTACCTGTTACTGGAAACAGACACACACATATTCCCCACTGTTAGATTCAAACTACCTATCTAACTAGTTACACTATCTACAATATACAGCATGAATCCCAAACGCCACAGGAGAACATTGATTCTTAAGAGAAGAGAGTGCACTTTTGACAGAACAACCTCATCGGTGTGTTTCAGAAAAGATGTTTGTGGTAAAAGTGGCATAAAGTGCAGAGGAAGCTGTGTCCAAAATTTAAGTTTTCTCCTGAGTGGGAATGGACCCAATACATCTATTGTTAAGGCTTTACTTATCTGACACTAGCACCACACACACACACACACACACGCACACACGCACACACGCACACACGCACACACACACACACACACACACACACACACACACACACACACACACACACATCAATTTAAACCACCTACATGACTAGTTACACAATCTAGAGAACACAGTGTAAATTTCAAGTGCCACAGGAGAAGTTTGACTTTAAGGATGTGAAAATGCACATTTGTAAATTTTAAAACTTCATTGTTTGGAACATCAGTTATTGTACATCATAGGTTTGGGGATAAATACATGTGTCTAGGCAGGCCAACATAACAGCAATGTGCTTGTCAAATGTAATTACATACTTCTCTACATCATCTATATAATGTCATTCATGTACATTGCATACTTTGGCATGTTCCTGTTTCACAGTATGGGGTGTCAATGACAATTACAGTTGTTAAAGTAGAGGATTATTAGGCAAGTAAGCATTCATGACAGTTCATATGCGGATGATTGCATGCCAAGAAAAAAACATTTATTGTGTCACTATCACTTGTCTTGTGTCATGGGTGCACAATGCACATTGACAATACCACCAGAGACTTCTTAAATATGAAAGTACACTTCTGAATTACCGGTGATGGATTCTGTATGAAAAGGTCACACACCCTTGTAATAAAGTTGCAAGTATAACCATTGGAGTGCAGACATACATTAACAGGCTAAATTAATTGAGCCAACATCACTCTGAAATATAGATATCTTGTTTTCAAAATGTCATTAACACATACAAAAGCTGTATAACCTACTCACATATTTTTAGTGTAACTTATTCTATAACTCTCTCCATAAAGCACACCACTGGCAGGCTGATTTGCAGAGCTGATGGCAAAGTATTAGCAGATGCATAATCATATTCTGAGGTACTGAATGCAGAACAAGAATAAGCAGTAGTTAACGGGGCTCTGTGCCGATCTTCCTGCAAATATTAAGAGCACACACATGCAACCATGTCTGAATGTGATGGAAATCAGAACAGATAAGTGCTATGTTCATGCTTCGGATGACATGATTTGCACATATGTCATGACAGTTGTAGTTCTTCAATCCTTATATGTATGATGCAGGGGTATTATGGAATACGTGATGGATAAAGCATGTTATTGCTGGCAGAAGCATGGCTTATGGAAACAGCTTTGAATCAAGGAGATTTATTTGGTGACAGGGAAGGGGTGGAAAGAGGTGGACACATGGTGACAAGAATATACATACAGACACACTAAGAGATTCGTTTATGTTTCATTTCTGCATATATTTGGGTTGTGTTACTCTTTCCTTTGTTATTATAATTATTCAGGCAAGATCTGTACAAGCCAGTGTTTCCAAAAGGGAGTCAGCTCATTAATTCAGCACCAGGATAATGGTGTGTTAAGAAACTTTGTAGCCAAACCGTACACCCAAAGGAGCCATACAAAACATTCAATTACAGGTTGACATACATTCATACCTCTCAACTGTACAGATATTCACAGAATATCCAGATTTTTACCTCATATTTTGGGTCCATTTCTCATAAAACTGATTTTTCTGACAAACCATTGAGGGTAGAAGTCAGAAAATAATGACAACCATTTGAGTTTAAGACTTTGTACCCTTCAGAAAAGTCATGCTAATAAGAAGTCTGTTGTTCTATCAATTTTCTAAGTTTGTAAAACAATATTTAAAAAGTGTCCCTATTTTTGGTCTTTGTTTTCCCATTATTGATGGCTTTGTCCAGATTTCTTGCTCTAAGAGGTTGAGAAGTATCTGGATTCAAATCTTGAAAGTATCCAAAAATATATATATCTAATCACGCCACATAGGAATGCCTACTTCACAAAATTCACAACTGACAACAGATTGAAGCAAAGGAAAAATGTATGTATTATTCTTCATTGCTCTTATGGATATTGTAAAATCCCATAATGTGTACGTTACATCCAGTAGGATAATAAACATGAAAAAGTAAAAAGTGATGATACTGAAGTGTGAACTGACAGAGACATAGAAACAGGGACAGAGACAAACACATAATCTTATATTTTTCTGGGACAATTTTTAACATCCTTCTGCTGTGCTACTGTTATGTTTTTCCTGTTAAGTCATCTGTTATAATATGTACAATCAAGTATTTCCATTAGGAAGCAAGCAGGGATCAAACAGTAGAAATAAATACAACTGACACATAAGCAGGATAATGGTGAATTACTAAGATATGTAAACAATGCATACACCCATAATAGTAATATGAATAAAACATTAAATATAACTTTCAGCTATTTCTAGATTTGAAACCTTGACACAAAGGCAAAAAGCATTTTGCAGATGTGTGAATTATGTCACCACAGTGACAGTAAATATTACTACACAATGTTAATTTTATTGTTTTGAAGGGAAAGTCACAAAACATTGAGGTGAAGGAGAATGCAGGCATCAGTCTTCATCACAGTAATGACAATTTTAACATTACAACCAGCAGCATAGTAAATGATCCAATGCAGAGCAGAGATTTGCTATTTTAAGGTGTTATGTGTCGTGATTTACACATTTGTCATAAAGCCAGGAATATTTGGGCAGTTGTACGGTGTACATTCAACTATTCAGCATTTTCAAGAGAAGATTAGTCTGTCTGTACACAGCACAGTGAGGCTAAGTACAGTAGGGTGAAGGACACCAGAGTAATGTAGCCTAAGGTGAAAACTCATAAGAGTTTGCCATAACCTGTGTACTTCATTTCCCATAAGTTAGAGGGGCTGCTCACAGCCAGACATCACACAAATGCTGAGGAGACAGACTGATGACACAGAAAGATTAAGAGAATGCACGGGGTGGGGTGGGGGGGGGGCAGATCGAGGCAGGGAACAAGTTCATTATGACAGAAGCAAGATAACTGTCACTGAAAACAAAATGTAGGCAACAGATACATATAAGATAGTTTAATAAAAACAGTCAATAACAGATTGGCATATGCCTGGATTAGAACCCTTGCAAATATGCAAAAATCAGTCTACAGATCTGAGCATTATCTCAGCACATCACAAAGAAATTTCTCCTTCACAGACTTTAAATCACACAACTGAAGGAACAGTGACAACTTACTGAAGCAGAAGGGGCAAAGACAGAGAAATAGCAACAATTTAGTGTATGGGACTTTTAGGGCTATTGTTATCATCTGTTTCTTGTAGGTGTTTCCTCATTATGACTCTGTTATGCTTTGTACAATAAAGTGTTTGGAGATTATAAATGAGATTAAGACATAGGTAGGATAGGAGTGGTCTAATGAGTCTCCTTGTCAGGGATGGAGTATTTTCACAATTATTTTCTTATTGCAATATTAAAATGCAGTTAAACATATGATAGGAATTTAAAATGACATGAAATAATTCCGCATGCAGTTGTAATCAAACCTTTGACACTATGCAAAAACATCAGTCTACAGAGAGGGGAATTAACTCACCGTATTGGAACTTCAAGTGCCTTACATTCAGCAGTCTAAGAACTGCTATAGCGATTGTTTCAGAGTACTGCTTTTAATCTGCTTTTACTCCTTTACTGTATTCCTATTGCACAGCAGATTTAAGCAAACTTGCATAAAGGTAAACAGACTAGTGTGGGCAATGGTAAAAACTCAGCAGTTTTTTACATAGGATATGAAAAGCAATTAACCATCAGTCAGCAGTGATGTGTGGTGGCAATCTCCTTCTTTTTGATGAACCATTTCTTGTCATTTGTGAAAGTGTGTGCTTCTATTTCTGATTAGATTTAATGTGTGAAAAAGTGGATAATAAAGCAATAAGATAGTGGTGAAAATGGGGCGCGGATAAGAACATTGATCACAGGGGAAAGAATACAGAAATTTGTGAGGGGGTGGTGGGAAAGCATCATAGTTACCCATTTCTTCAGAACATAAGTGCAGTACTGTACACACAGTTTCATGACTTTGGAGAGTCACCAGACCAAGGATGAGTGACAACAACAGAATAATATTGTATAGCCAATTGGACCAAATATAATGTGTCAAGATGACACATAGGCAAAGTGGAGAGCTATGTATGAGATGTATTTTTTGTTAGTATTGTTGTTTTGTGGGACAGGTGTCCTTTACTGGGTAAGGTGATTTGAAATGAGATGGTCACTTCTGTAGGGTAGGTTAGATAGCAGGTGGTGATATACAGGACATACAAAACAGACAGGTATGGTGATGGCCACAAAAGGTTGAGGGCCATGATGATTGGGTATAAGTGGAGAAACTCAGAGGCGTATCCACCTCTGGACTGAGAACAGTAAGAATCTAGCCCTCACCCTCAGAAATTTCATCAATGTGTCCTGTGTCAGTTGCTTGGATCAGTGCCAGACATGGCATCATTTGACAATACAACATAGGACATTTTCCAAGCTGTCAAGTGAGGCACTGAGTCCCCTCTCCATTATGCTTGACTCCTCAACACCATCCTTTGTGCTTTAAATGGAACACCACTCCTACCTTTGCCAGCTGTGGCAGCTCCTGGTGGGTGACAAAATTCCACCTACACTACTACTACCACGAGAGTACCACTGTACCAGCTGCCAGGCCACAGCTACCTGATGCAAGTGATGCAGGTAGTGCAAGGTTTGTAGAGGCAACAGTTACAGGTTGTTACCTGTTGTGGCTGTGCTGCATGTGGTGGTGCTGCAACAGTCACCTGTGGAGGTATGGTGGGCTCAGCTCCAGTGGTTGGTCTATTTCCATGTGCTGATGGTCATTTTTTATCAGTGGCAATACGTTAAAAAAAGATACATATGAATAAAAAAGTAGAGAGGGATAGGATGGGGGAAACAAAAAAGAGAGAATTAGATCAATGGCATGTAACATTAGTTTATTATTTCAGTACATAAACCAATATGAGAAATATGTAAGTAAACCTTGGTCATATCCAGATATGATGGGAAGCCTTGAATGTGTCATAAAATCAATCACAGTGGTATGACATGGCAAATAGAATCATGTATTCCACATTACCATATCAGATATATGCTTTCAAAGTATAATTGCATGTATTGCAGTTAATATCTTATAATTATTATCCTGTAAAAAATCTAATGTGTATTTTTGGATGTTGAACCCACAAACAATTAAGCTGATGTACTCATTCCTTCGTGCAGTCATCAAAACCAACTGAAGCAGGCATGTATGCTTGAAATAAAAGTTTAGGTATGCCTAACAAGGTAATATAGAGTAATGGACTGAAAATACCTACTTCCATTCAGACTTATCCTGTGCCTCTCTGAGGCAAGACATTCTCTCCTGATGCACCTCATGGTTTTCTGCTAACTCTGCTGCAGCTGTACAGCAGAGGACATAAAAGAAAAAGCTATATGAAAGCATAATGAATAACTGCTTTGGCTGGCTAATTAATGCCATATGATAGACAGGTGATGGGTTAGCACACAACTGTGGGAGTCTGAAGTCTTAAATTCATCCTCCCATCAGCTGATGAGGTTTCGCTTGCAACTCTTCATGTCACTGTATATCAAGGACTTCATCAGAACATATAAAAAATGGTAATTACAAAAGATGAAGTCCTTGATATAGACTGGATGAAAGTGTTTAACCTGTGCTTGCAATAAAGTTGGAATATTAAGTGAAGCTGCCTACTTTGGACATAATTCCTTCACCTGTTTGGATTGGGTTTAGTTTTTCATGTGGTTGTTGGTTTTTGATGTAGCTGTGTCTTCCCCGGTGTCGGAAACAAGTTCCGGTTTGTAGCGGATATATTCCTGTGAGGAATTGTCTAAGAACATTGGTTTACTCACTCATCTGGTTGGACAACTCTCACAACAGGTAGCATCATTAACTGCTCATTCAAGAATTAATGACTTTGTGCATTCTCACACTTCTGATATTCCCCTAGGACAGCGTTCATTTGAAAGGGAGGTTATCAGCAACATGGCTCTAACATCTGTTTTGCCCGCTGTAGTGTCTAGAGATGGATTTGCAGATGTTAATTCTTTTAATTTCCAGACCTGGCTTCATCAATCACCATCTTTTAACTGCACAGCTGGAAGGGAATATGGTACCCTTCAACAGACTATTGATCAGTTTGAAAGTAATCCTTTAAAATGTAAGAAACTACAGTTCAAAAACAATTATTTTTTACAATCTATTAAAGTGAAGAGGGTCCAGAAAGGACTCAGGTCATGGAAATTTCCTAATAGTTTGTCACTTTACTCTCCTTTACATCGGGAGCTTTTAGAATTATTTGACTGGCAGGGATGTGAGCTGCTTGAAGTGCTTAATAAGCACAACCAGAAGTGTATTGATACCTTGATTGATAAGAATTGGACTCAGCTGTAACTAATGATTTCTTATTTGAACAAAATGGAGTCTGCTATCATGCTGTGTTTATGAGGATTGATAAGACTATTGCTGATATTAAACACAGAAAACAGAAAACATTTGAGGGAGACAGGCTTGATTACGTGAATGGTAGAGCTTATCAGAAGCCTGTCCAATCAAATGAGATGCCACATTCTGATAGTCCAATGACTGACACAATTCAATGGAGTGAGATGCCAATAGAAGACGAATGGGTCCCTTTAGAACAAGAGTTTCAGAGATGCTCAGCAAGAATAAGGCATCCGAGAATGCAGGAATCCTTTTCAGAAAACCACCGCAGGGGGAATTCTGTTACAGACCAGCAATCCAATCAGAAATGAAACAGGGGGAATTTTTTCCAGCGGAGGAGAATGAATTAAGTCTTTCTTTTTGTGTAGACTAATTCTCCTGGATCATTTGAAGCCATACCCACCATTATTAAGAACAGCAAAGGTGACTTTAACTTATTTAATTACTCACATGTACAGATTGAGGTTGAATATGCTGATTTATTAAGCAGAGGGTTCAGGTTTGTACCTACCAGTAATGCAAAAACTGATGATTTAATTATTGATTTAAAGTTGTTTTTAAGAAGGCTGAACTTCAAGTTGCTTTTTAACAACAAGAACTGTGGTAATATGGTTGGGGAGATTCACAGGAATAGTGGGTTTAATCCCCCTTTGGCTCTTCCTTTGATTATTTTTGAGAAGTTGTGTGATTTTGAGTTCAGGGCATTGATTAAAGAAAAAGTATAGAAGTGAATTTAACCTTACTTTGACTGAGTTTGAGCTTTTAAAAAAAACTGAGTATGGATAGAAATATCACAATAATGAAGCCAGATAAGGGGGCGGGTGTTATCATGGATATCATTAAATATATTTCTAAAATGCAAGGACATTTATTGGACTATGATTTTTATGAAGAATATTCCATGAATACTATATATATTTCTTATGGTAAAATCGATTTATTATTGAAGGACATGCTGGGTCAGGAACAAATTACCTATGATGAATGGTTATTTTTGTTTGCTAAATTTCCCATTGTCCCTGCTATTTTTGGGCTACCAGAAATACACACAGATTTACTCAATCCACCCATGAGACCAATTGTCAATGCAGGTAGATCTAACATGCATCTACTAGCTAGATTTATTGACATCAGATTGAAGAAATTCTTAGTCCTTTTTGAACATATATGTAAAGATTCACTGGACTTTGTTCTTAAGATGAGAAAGGTCAAATTTTCTGAGGAAACTATTTTTGTTACTGTGGTTGTTGTGAATTTATTTAATGTCATTCCACATGAAATTGGCCTGGAATGGTTTCATGATTTTTTATGAGTCCACTCATTTGTTTAACTATGAAATTAATGCTTTGGTTTGTCTCATTGAGGTTGTGTTGAAGAATAATTTTGTGTTTTTTGATGGGCAATACTTTCTACAAAAGAAAGGTGTGGCAATGGAGGCAGCTTGTGCCCCCATTTTTGCCAATATAATTATGTTGCAATGGGAAAAATGTTTATTTTTGAAAAATTCAGACCCCACCCTGGGATATTTATATACATTTTTTGGATGATATATTTCTCATTTGAAAAGGAACAGTATCTGAATTGGATGCCTTAATGACATATTTGAACAACACCACACCTTTTTTAATGTTTACTTATACCTTTAACCCCTCTTGTATTAATTACCTACATGTTGAGTTATTTAAGGATGTTGAAAATAAGAAATTTATCAGTATTTATAGAAAACCTACATATTCTAATTGTTTTCGACACTACACCAGTAAACACCCAATGCATCAGAAGAGAGGGATAGTCAAATGGTAGTATGTAAGATTAACTAGAATAATCACTTAGGATGAAAGGTTTGAAAGTGAATCCCATTTTTAGCAGGTTTGTTTTAAGTCTTGTGGATATCCAGTTAACCTAATATAGCAAGTGAGACAGGAGGTTACCTATAAGAGACAAACGGGTATTTTTAAAACCCTCCTTTTGACAGAAGAAGGTATTGAACCTGATATCATTAGTCCAAGGAAGGAAAAAAATTATTTCTCCTGCTTTTTTGTTACCACATATACGAGTGATCACAAATCTATATATGATATTTTACAAAAGAACTGGATTTTGATGGTTATATTATATTATATATGATATTATCGGTATTAAACCTCAGGTGTTTTTTAAGAGGGGTAAAACTTTTAAAAATGTTTTTGAAAGTAGTTATTATAGTATTTTAAGGAATTCTTGCAAAAGACCAGGCAATTTTAAGCATGGTTGTTGTAAGCAATGTGAATATATTATAGAAAAAAATATAGTGGTTAACAATTTTTTGATCAAAGTCTCATTTTTTTTGTAACTGCAATTCTATTGGTGTTGTTTATTTAGCTTTATGCCAACAGTGTACATGTTTTTATGTTGGTAAAAAAAGGAAATTTAAAGAATATGTATATGAACATTTGTCTGGCATTAAGAAGCAGAATGTCAACAATTTTCTGTTTAAGCATAAACTTGAGTTTCCTAGGCACACTTTTGAATTTATGGAAATTGATATGATTAAATCTGATCCCGGGGTGGGCCTTGGAATGAATGCATTGAGCTCAAAAAGCTTAGGTGGTAGATTAGATGACATGCATATGTGTTTCCTGGTCTAAATGAAAATGTTTCCATGCTTAGTGTTTTAAAATTGTGATTCTTTGAAGTATAGTACTAAATTCATTTGTAAAAAAAAAATTCTGAATATTATTTTTTAGCTTTGGGTTTGTTAAAAGTAGAATTTTATTATAGTTTTAGTTATTTAAATTAGGGGTTGTTTTAATAATTGTGTTTTTTTATTGTTTGTGTATGAGCATATGATGAGGTGAGGAGACTATTTAAATTGTTTAATTACTACTTTTAATTTGTTCTAATGAAGTCCTTGATATAAGCTGGATGAAAATGTTTAACCTGTGTTTGCAATAAAGTTGGAATATTAAGTGAAGCTGCCTACTTTGGGCCTAATTCCTTCACCTGTTTGGATTGGGTCCTGTATCTATCTGCTTGGAAACTTTTGTATTCTTAGCTCTCTGGTAATAAGACTAAGTCAAAAATACATTTTATAACTAAAAGATTGCTAAGGTTTTCCAAAAAGACAATTAGATTATGAACAAACTAACTATAAATCTGTTTAGTTATAAACATAAATTAATATAAACTGCTTTGTAACTGTAATGGTAGAGATAATCTTATGCATTATGATTATGAGTACGACCTTTGAGCTATTCACTGTTTTAGCCATTGTTAACAGTTATTCTGAAGTTAAACATCCAAGGTACGTGGACTACATGGACATATATCAAGGTCTATTAAAGAGGATGTGAAAAAAAAAAGAATGGTCAGGTACATCGACAAAAGTGGCTGCCTTTGAAAGTGGTATGACTTTGGAGAGCCTTGTTTGTAGGGTATAGCTGTAGCACATATTATGGCAATGATTCGGTCATGGTTAAAATTGAAAAATAATAAGTACAGAAGCTGAAAATGAGAAAAACAGAAGAGCAACATGTATGGACCCTAATAAGCCATTTTATATACTATGCCAGCCAATAATTATCTTAGAAAAACTAGTTAGCCAGCTGTTCTGCAATGTTATCAATAGTAGAATGCAACATGTTCAATGAGCTCATCTTTGAGATTGGGCATGTATGATAATATGATGATGTTCCTCACTTGACCCTCATTATACTTAGTTTTTGTCAAAAATCTTTTATCAAAACAATTATATGAACAGCACAGTACTACAACTTTGAAAGCACAAATGCAAAACTTGACAATACAATAACTTTATACAATGTTTTCATTAATATTGCAAATAGTTAGGCAAGCAGAACTCAGAATCCATGTTTGGAACAGTTTAGGAAATTTGATATAAAATGTTACCAAAACTGAAATAATAGGATAGTCTTAAGCAGTAATTTTGTAATTTACAATGGTATAGTCTAACATTTTATAGAACAGCATATATGGCAAATACATTTTAATAGAAACTCATCAAGAATTACTATGAGTATAAAGAATTACTGATATTATTAATAACCAATGGGCTGGATTCTAGAAAGTTCATGGAAGGTTATTTATAGACAGCACAGCATGCCGAAGGAAGACTTGAGTGTACCAGCTACAGACATGATTGGAGAAAGCACGCTGAAGTACATGGACTCCTTGTTTATTCAGCACAGAATAATTACTGATTTTGTGCACACCTGTCTGATTCCAAAATACATTGTATGCACCAAACACAACTTAAATGCAAGAAACTGCAATGCAGACAGACTCTGGTTCTGAAACCCTCATCATATGCTTTACGGACCTCAATGAACAGAAGCTAGTGCTACAGATTCTGATGAATTCCATAACAATACCAAAAAAAAATACCAACCCCCCCCCCCCCCCCAAAATGCAACCTTCAGTTAAAGAACTGCAAAAGACTGCAGGGATACAAGCAGGAGGACATAGGTTGCAGAAGACATGGGAGTAGGCAACATAGGGTGTGACCAGAAATGCAGGCCCATGCAACATGGCTGTGTCTGACCCACAACTTTAAGTCATGACAAGCCACACATACATGAGTACACATACTAAAAATTGATGTTCAGGTGTTTCCCCACCACAGCAGCATGGATTGCATCTATTGGCAATTAACTACTAGATGTACACATTGAACATCAGACATAAAAACACAATCATAACATATAACGTTATGAGCGTATACAAATCTGTCACAACAGAGATCATCAGCTTAGGGCACAACTGACACAGGTATGCATACAGACACAGATTGTTGTATCAGTGTATGGACATCAGTAAGGGACACATATCAGTGCTACACATTCCTATATGTACACTTTAATAAGCTGAAAAAAGAGAAACAACACAGGACGCAATGCAGAACCTGTAATATCACAAGTCAAATATATCACAGTAAAGTTTGGAGAAAGTAATGTAATACATGGAGTCAGCTATGTTTATAAAACTGATGGACTCTCTCTAAAGCTGTCTAGGCTGATCATGCTGAGAGTTCACACTGCAGTCTGCTGTGCCCCTACCATGTACAGAAACACTTGGCTCAGTTTGTTATACAGAGGACACTGATTAGGTGGCAATACTACATTGAGGTGAAGGAGCATGGCTGCAACTTGACTTTCTGGTCATGACTGGTGGGACCACAGCAGATGGGTGAGCAGTGGAAGTGTGTGCATGCCGTTGCGTGGACACTGATACTCGATGGGCAAGGTTGGTTCTGCTGAGAGGTGGCCTGCCTCTGCCATATGGCAATCATCTAGGCACAGTCAGGGTGAATAGAATCTTGCTTGTAGTATGATACTGTTGTAGTACTATAGAGGCCAGGGTTTCTAGTGACCATGCCACCGATAACATACTTTCATTTTGAGCATCCAGTGATGCCATGATCTTACCATGTCTGCCCTCCTCTCCTTCATGCAGCACATGCAGCATGATCTGTGGCACGGGCAAGTGCATGAATATCTGAATCCTGATGTTATTGGGAATGATCATTTGCCTGTTGCAGTAGGTAGATACCTTCTGACATCTGGCCTTGCTCACTATCTGTATGCCTACGTCTACTGCAACAGAGACTATAAAAGTTTTGTGGGGAACTGTCAACATCAGTGGCAGTCTCAACTTGGGTCAGTTGTTCACTGACTTAATCTTGTTCATCATCCGATATCCCCTCATTATCAGAATGGCCAGACAATTTTCCCTCCACATTTGAGGCTATAGCTGCACGACTGTGTCCTTCTTGGGTGGACTGTATCAGCACACCACTGTTCTGTGTGCCAGAGGCCATGCTATTATACTGAGACACATCAGATCCCACATCATGAGCACTGAATGGGCTAAAGGAGGATACAGATAGCTGATGTGCTAAAAGAAGGGACAGATGACACAGATCAGAACAACATGCTTACATCACATGCTGAATATCATTAAAGACATATGACACATATATCTCACTGCAATGTTACAGATAATGAGCTAACATGAGTTCTTATCCATATATGGGTCTTGAAATTTACATAAGAGGGAGTATACAATTAGGTTATATATCAAACATACATGACATATGTGATGAATACAAGCAAAACACTGACCTGACAATTCCTTCTGGGAAAAACAGTGATGCTGAAGATTTATGGACTTCAACTATCATATGGAAAAAAGTCAGCATCAATAATCACATCGTTGTCAGCATGAACCATTTGAAGAGCGTTAAAACATACGGTAGTTTTTACATAGTCATACGACTTGCTTGTGTAGTTGATAAAGTTGATGCAGTCTGGCCTTTGAATGGGAAGAGGGACACAGTATTAATGGAGAACAACAACAGGAGTAACAGCACTGACAGGTATGAAAGATAGTTAATAGCACCATTGACAGACCCTCACTGCTGGGAGTTTGTGTGTTGTACTGCAGATCCTTTAGTGGGAAAATAAAGAGAAAGATAACACAGTCGTGTATTTAGCCAACAGAATACTGAAAGCACAATATATATAACACAGTAACAGGGGCTGCAGATAATCACATGACAGACATTGCACGTGTTAGCCAGATGTCCCATTATTGAAAAACAGTGACATTAATGTCAGGTATAACATGTACTACACACTGATGCAAACTATGAACCAATTGCAGTTACATATGTGGTCTGCCTGGACTTGCACATGCATGGATTGGGCCCCCACTGGATGTACCTGTGGGGTGCAATGTTAGGGAAATATCAATATGACAGAAAACAGCAGTGCCACAACATGATGCTGAGGCAGTAACAGGTAACAGTCACAGTAACACAGTATGGACACATTCACTTGCCGTTCCCTGGTGTTGTCAAGAAGTAGATTGACATGTGAATATTAATGCAGACAGCATTACACATCTTGATTTCACTGTTCTGTTTGTACTGTAGTTGCATGAGTACGTCATTGCACTTTACTTTCATTATCATCACCCTGTGCGGATCTGTGTGCATGGGTCAAATCTGCTGCTGTTGCTGCTGTAAATCCAAAATGACAGTGCATGAATATGCATGCAATAGCAAAATGCAGTGATTAACTTTGTATTTAGCCATGTCATGGAAAGAAAGACATTCATATTTGGCGTGGAACTCCTGCTTCTATCCCACCCTTGGGTATGTATCTTTCCCTTCTTGCTATATGCAGGAAGGCCAGAAATATTGTGATGTCATCGGGGGAGGGGTCTATGGTGGTCCACCACCAGTGGCATCCCTCGATCTCTCATATCATCTTAACCTGTTGGCTGCATGGAGGATCAACATTATTGACAAGCTTCATGGGTCTGTTGTGACCTCCAACCACATTAATCATATTGGTGAGGTCAGCCACACTTCATTTCTCCAAACCATATTCCCTGCACATCTCAGGAGTCTCCATCCACATTGGTTCAGAGCATAAAATATGTATTTTTCCTGTGGGGAGAAATGGTCACCCCAGGATGATTTGCAGTCTGAAAGGTAGTGATATGCACATGATCATATTCCTGTGGGAACCCAGTTATGCAGATATTTATGTGGACAGCATGTATCTCTATAAACAGTATACATTCCTGTGCAATGCAAACGTTTACAAAACACTGTCTGTGACAAATGCTAATGTGACATATAAATGCCTTCCTACATAACAGTTGTAAAAACATAACTTTTGATATCTTTAGAGGCTGTCTGTGGGATTATAACCCCTTGCACTACATATCCATTGAATAGAAGTCCAAATACAACAGCATCATACCACGAGTCTCCATGCATTTTATATCAAAATAATACACAAATTAACAGCTGAACAACTTACAGAAAGAGGAAAATGTCAAGATCTGTAGGCAGGCCACAGAGAGTGCAGATCCTTTTTGTACTGAGCCAGTAGTTAAAAGACTTTTGTTAAGAACTGGTGATGAAGAAATATCCATGACAGCAAAAGAATATAGTACAGATGGATAGTGTCAGACTCCATGGGTTTCCATTCTTACACAAGAGAGTACATGGAGTTACCAATAAGAAACACCAATGATCCATAAGCCTGTCTGTATGTATTGCTCAGCATTTGCAATGTAAATCTGTCTATACAACTGCGTATGGAAAATTACTACATGTACTTATTGAAAATGGCACCTGTATGTATAAAAGTCAATCAAACATTACTCCAGTAAGCTTCAAACATTTCTCTTAAAGCACACCTTTTCAAGAAAAATAAGTATAAAACAAGTGTTTATGTATGTTTTTCAGATGTAATATTCCCCACAACACAAATGCTAGCAAGTGCCAGTTTACATTATCAGCTAACTCTGAGTCAGGTATCACTAAAAGTAAGAGCACCTAATGTGCACGCATGTTTAAGTACCATTTGTGCCATACATAATTAATGAGATTCATTACAATTCACTGTTTTGAAATCCCATTTGTGCACATCTGTATAAATTGTCTACATTCGGTATAATACCCAGGTGCACTGCTAGGTATCAATAAATGGTATCATGTGCAGCATATGCCCATTATCGTTCAGTGATCTGATAACATGACATGACATCAGTGCCATTTTTAAATGTTGATTTTAATACATTTACAGATCAGAGCATTGCTACCTAGGAACTGACTGAGACCTCAGTGAGCATTTATCAGTTTTTGCCTTTATCCTACACTTTCCATTGGAGTATAGAGAGGGCTACATCCAGGAAGCTACAAAGTGTCCATGCCCCCAAGTGGACCATGGAGGAAACCACCTAGATGCTGACCATCTATGCTGGAGTGGGACATCAGATGATAGCTAGACCAAGGAACTTTGCAATGATCGACAGCTGGAATCAGATTTCGAGGCAGCACCAAAGACATATAGAAATCTACTAGACTGGAGTGCAGATTCATCATTTTTATGATCACCTGCATCAGAGTGATATAGAGGTGCTTCATTGAAGGGTCATCGAAGTGTAGAGACAACCCATGGATCCCTACCTTAAGTGTCACTATCCTATGTATACCTGAGCATTCTTATGGAATTTAGAGATATGCGTGTCCCCAAATATGTCTTATAGATGGCTTTTATAACCACTCAAAAGCTGCTCTAACAATTAGTTCATAAGATGATTAAGTGGACTTGATGACTGCCTTTCATGTAAGTATGGGTTTGATTCCCATGGTGTTACTTTATTTAATAATGTTTATAATATACATAATTCTGAACTGTGTAGATGTACATCTTTTTTCTAACATATAACATCATTTCACACATCAAATGTTCTCATGCATCACTGACTCCTTTAATGTCTATGTCGCTGATAACTGCACATTTTGTAGTTATCCATTATATTATGACAGTATTGCTACTGTAGCAGTATATATTTGAATAGTAACTCATAAATAATTTATTTAATTCATTCTTCCTAGTAAAGTGAACATTCTTACCTCAGTCCCATTTTTTTAAACCAAAAGGGATGTCCATCTGACTGTTTACACGTGTTTTCATTTATGTGCTGATACTTGCTATTTCTTAAGAGTATAATGGACAATAAGTGTTTGCAGCTTCCGTATTCATCTGTTATCTGCAAGAATTTGAAGAAACACAAGCAGTACCTGTTTGTTAGCTTAGCGTGCAAGGAAATTGGCCAGCACTGCTAGATTTTGGTGTGCTGTGGGTTCCAATCCATATAGGAGAAACATTTCATTAAATTGTTATCTTGGTTTACTTCACACATAGCAGTTATTTAGAGAAGCATATTCAACTTATTGATATTAATGTTTATTTTGAGCATGCTTATGAATAACTTGGTTATACATCAAATTCCTCCGAATAACCCCGTTATCTGTAATGCTCTGTTAACAGCAGCTCATTAACCGAAAGCTTGTTACAGACTGTTGTATGTCTGGCAAAGGTTTTTGCAATATGGTATTATTTTCAAAACTGCTATCAAGTGTAGCTTTATCATTAATTATTAAATTCATTTCAGCAACCATGTCATCCTTATCTTTTGAGTGAGTGAGTGAGATGAGCAGACTTACAGCTGAAATGCAGAACAGGGAAGATGTATGCATTTGCCTTGTGATGTGCACTTTGTCAAGGAACATCTTAGTCCTCCCACATACCTTCTTTGTCCCTCGTGTATAGCAACTGTTTGTTAACAGAGACTGTATGATACATGATGCTGTCCCACTGTCTGAGAATGTATGTTTTCCATTGCTTATATTGGTGACCAGAGGGCTGACATGAATTAATTTTTTGCAAAATATTTACCTACATGCCCAGCACATGTTCATTTATTGAAATATTAAGCCAGTACCCATATTAGTAGACCATCCCCCATCCGGGTGATGTCATAACATCAAGTCTTTTCACTGCATTCACAACTCATTGTTTCAGTCAACATGGATTAGCTAGGTAGGTAGGTGTTAAAGTTAGAGTTTGATGTACATTGCAGTTATAGGTTTGAATTTAATTTCCTCTAATTTGTGTTTAAAGATGTAAAGGCCTATTTGTAACCTTATGAAATGAGCACAGTGATTATCTTATGTTCTTTAGAAGTAAATTTATTAGAACCTGATCTGAGAAATGTATACCCCTGTTATTTGAGGAATACGTCATTTGTATTTGCATTTTTCTTTTTGCAAACAACAAAGACAGGACCAGAAATCATCCTTTGTGCCACAAGAAGATGCACATGCCTGAGGGGCAGCAGAGGGAGAGAGTTATGTTGATTACTTTTTCTGTTTTGAAAAATGAAATGCATCTGATCCTTGTTACAAAGTCTGTACTTTTCATACTGCCATGTATATTGCTTAGTTTGTTTGTTCTTCTTTCGGCTTTTCCTGGTTAGGGGTCGCCACAGCGGAACTCTGGTCCACTAATGATTGGCAGTAGATTTTTTATGGGTGCCGAGATGCCAGCTCAACGCCCAAACTTCAACAAAGGCATGCCCATTATACGCATGTCTTTTGAATGCCACTCGACCGTGGGGAGAACATGCAGACTCCACACAGAAGGCGCTCCAGCCAAGAATCGAACGGGAGAACCTCTTGCTGTGAGGCAAATGCATGAATATTCATTATGCATCAGAAGGTAAGGGAAAGAATCATGCTATAGCTGTGCTTAAAACTGATTTAAATAAAACATGTTTAAATATCAGTTAGCAGTAAGCCATTTATTTTTCTGCAGATACTTTTTAAAATGTACTCCACAACCTAAATGACAGTTGGGTCTCTGCATCTGTTATAATGCTTTAAGGTTGCTGTTAACTTTTAGGCCAGGCATTTATAATGTACCTCTGTCTATAATGGACATGAGTGAGAAGTGTGGTATGAATTTCCATTTCCTCCATGCACTGCATTAGGTTGTGCTTAAATTGTGTAATAGATGAATCAACTTCCCATGGATTTGAAGCTTGTTCATAGTCAGTACAGTCTGTTGCACACATATCTGCCTCTCCAGCATGTTCTGTTTAAGTCACAGACAAAATTCAGGTCCCTACACCTTGTATATCTGGTACTATTTAACTTACGAATATGCAGCAAATTCATAACTGTGGAGTTTAGAGATGCTTTCTAAGCCAATTGTAGAGCACTCCTCAGCAATGCGTATCAGACAGAGTAGAGGGAAAGGTCTTTAAGGCACTCTCATAAGACAGGTTTGTTACACCTTGTATTCTTTTTTTATTGAAACTCTCATATAGTTTATCATTTCTGCATATTCCTGGTCAGGTACATACTGAAGGGAACATTGTACTCTATGATTGTTATAATAAGGGCAGACTACACTGGGATAATGAACTCTTTGGACATATCTGTCATGCCCAATTTAGTCAAATCTTAACTGGAAATCTGCAAATTGTTCCATTTGCCTACAGCCACAATCATCCAGTGGTGAGTAACCTTTATCAGTAGATTTCTTTTGTTTCTTATGGAAGTTACCACTGCAACTGGTACTAATGCTGGAAGTCAAGGAACAAAATGTAAAGCAGTCCAGTCTGCTCTGTATTTCACCATGAAACTACGAATATTATTGCAGAGCACCAGGCAGAAAGAATATAAACCCAAAGCTCCAGAGCTGCAATTTCTTACAAAAGCAGTTAAGATGCTCTATACAAAAGGTTTTTCCTCACCACTGTGGCCACATAGAGGTCAAAGGTAAGGCTGTTGTCTACATGCATACACAGATTGCTGACAACTGTGTTAACTGTTGGGGGTGTATTATCAACATATTAATTATCTAGAATGGCTGGCTTTCCAAATAGTACAATTACACAATTCTTAGAAATGATTTTAAGACCATGGCTTTGGCATCATTTGTTAGTCAGAGATAGGACTTCTTGAAGAATGGTGGTTTCTGCAGGGGAGTTAGCAATAACCCCCAACTTGCAAATATCTGCAAATGTAGTCAGCCATAAACCTTCACCATGTGCTTCCACTTCAGAGAAAGAGATGCCAACAATCAGTGGCCCCAGTAGTGAGCCATGGGGTACTCTGCTAATGACTAAGCTCTTGTTTGAGGTGTCCTCACCTATTTTGACCTCCTATATCCTATCAGTGAGAAATTTGGATATCCAGCAGGGGATAAAAGTGTTTGTACTTAATGTAGCAAGCTTGTCCATAATGCCTGAGTGGGATATTGTACCAAAAGCCTTGGCCAGGCCTTGGTAAGCTGTGTGCGGTCTTATCCACATCTCTTGCTTTGGTGATCCTCTTAATGAAATCCACCAGATTTAATAGGAATGATCTTACTTTAACAAAGCCAAACTGTGATGGGTCCAGCTTTTCCACGTTACCCATGTCATCATTTATGATGCCCATGATGATGTTTTCCAATTACTTACATATGAGGCTTGTCAGACTTATGTGCCTGTATTTACCCTAATCAGTTTTTGGACCTCCTTTGAGCAGGGGATTTACTGTATCATCTTCCATTCTTTAGGCACAAAACCTGACTGTAGGATCCAGTCGAAAAATGATTTAAGTGGCTCAGAGATGTCATGTTTCATGCTATTTAGTAAGTATCTCGGGATGTTATTGGGGCCCATCGATGCAGTGTATTTGGACTTGGAAAGTGCATTGAAGACCTGTTCCCTAGTAATTGTTGTGTGGAATATGGTATACAGTATTTCCTTTGGACTATCAGGTGGGAGGTGAAATTTCAGCTGAACCTCACATTTACATTCACACACAGACAACTGCTCAGGGAACACATGCAAAGGGAAAAAGAAAGGGAATAATGGCCTGCGGTCAAACACTCAGCTGGACAGTTTACTGAGGCAGACAATGTTATCTAACAGTGCAGGCCCCAAGAATAATGTTATGCTGATGTTTACAAGCTTTTGTTTCAAAGTTTGGTTATCTTTATGTGACATGAGGCAGTGACAGGCACGATTCCTTTCAAATGTCAGGATATATTACACATGCTTGCTTTGCATGTGCTTAACATGCCTCATGTTGGCCAGTATTGAAATGCTCAGGTGATGTCATGATCCCACCTGTTCACATTAGTGATGGATACATTCTCCTTGACATGTGCTGTTATTGGTCATGTCCTTATAGATAAAGTGACATATGGAAAGAGTTGTGTGTGCAGTAGGAGCCATTCACTAGCAGGAATTGTGTTTCTTATAGTTCTGCTACTTGCTAATATTTACATCATTTAAAACTGAACTGTGTTTTAAATAAGAAGTTTGATATATGTCACTACACCTTCAGTGTCATATTTGTATTTGCAAAAATCATGAGTGGATGGTATGCTAATTAAGTATGTTGGATCAGAGATGTGCACATCACTTTCATATTAAGGTCAGCTGTGAGCTTCCTGACAATGTACTGCATGACAGATATTTACATTTCATTTCTGTAATGTTTTACTATTCATCATGACAAAGCATGAAACCCGAGGACATTCACCTATCAAATGCATGTGACAAGCACATACCTGGCCACTGCCTGAGTCCTCAGGTGATGACAATGATGATGACAATGACAATGATGAGGAAACTGGACTTGCACATACCCACACCATCATGCCTGCTGAATCCTGGTGGAGATGATACTAGGACTGGAACATAGAGATTATTGGGAGGATATCTTAGAGGTTTTGACCAATGTATTTCAAACACAGATGAGGGACATGATGGAGTCATTCTTGGCATGGGCTATGCATGACTCATTCAGGGAGATAGCCAGTAAACTCATTCAGAATTCTCTGCCCAATCAGCCTGGTCCATCTAGTCCATAAGTATTGTCTGTGTGCTCCAACTGTGTTATGCTGCCAACATGCTGACTGCCATTTAATTGATTGGACTGTATATGCACTGCTGTGCATGCATACCTTGTAGCTAACATGCTTATATGTTACTGTTGTGTACTTAATTATGTTTAAGTGTGTGCATGACACACATTAACACTTTACACTTTTCTCCAAAATTAGCCTGCCCATGCATTGTGGTAATTAACCTGCAGCTACTACTGCAGCAATCAGCCTGTAAACATGTGTTTTACTGAGGGTTACTGACAGACAACAGATGTTGTCCTTAGTCCAGCACTACCAATGTGGTATGGTTCTAACTTATGTATTGTATTATCATATATGCGCAACAGAAAGACATGCTATTTTCCATGTGTTTTAGATGACAGTTGTCATGCTGATTTACTGGCATGATGTGTTGTGTGCCCTGTGTTGGCAATGCTGATGCCATGTGGAGTTATGTACGAGTATGTCATAGCTATGGGCAGTCCTACTTTTCTGACTGTATCAGACACAAATGTAGCATTAATGTATACACAGTTACAGATAATTTATTCGGTAACATTACATTGTGCCATGTTTGCTGTATTTTACATTTACATGTCCATTACTTATTCACATAAGTTCACAACTTCATGAATAGTTGTGCACATTAACTGATTGTACATGTCTACACACATAGTTGGATCCATAGTGACATACAATTGTACCTTTGACATGTGAACATTCATTGACCTACATTTGATGTGCTCTAATGATGCTTACAGGAGTATACTCTGCTCAGTATATGTTTATTACAATTCTTAGCTTGCTTACTTACTTATGCATGTTACATGATTGCATATTTGTGTGCATGTGTGATTTATACATGTCCATCTCTGTGGACATCAGAAATCATTCTGCCCATGTGGTATACATTTGCCATTTGGTTATATGTATTTTGGGTTAGTTTCTACAGCACCCTGTGTGCTGTACACATGCATTTACAGTGTGTCACCTTACCTTGTCCTGCTTTTCATCAATGTTGACCCTGGTTTCCACCTTCCTTCCATCATTATATTTCCATATTATATTTTTCAGATACATTTGCCTTTGTTGCAATCATTGTCCATTGTCATGTATTACATTGTTGACATGGTGACCGTTTGCCAAATGTAAGGCCATTTTATAGATGCAGGACATCTGCATCCAAGTAGTAGGCTACTGCAAGCAATACATCCTTGTTCCAGTTATACTTGTGTGTTAACCAGTGTACAACATTGAAATCCATGTGCATAACTTGATATATTTTTTAAGCTGGTGTTATATTTTTGTAATTATTCTTACATGTCATTAGAGTGTATGTGTATTGACCTTGTTTCATGTATGTTACATTTAGGCCACTGACAGTCAAACCTATATGCCTACACCTGTGTGTTGCCTTTGACATGGTGTGTGTGTGTGTGTGTGTGTGTGTGTGTGTGTGTGTGTGTGTGTGTGTGTGTGTGTGTGTGTGTGTGTGCGTGTGTGTGTGTATGTGACATAAGTGTGATGTTACACATTTGTTTGGGTTGTGTACACCTACTTGTGTATTTAGCAGCCATTTTGCTGCATTGCTGCAGTACTGCTGTTTGGCACTGTTTTTAGTTGTTTGCTTTTCACAGGCATGGTTTTATGTTTGGCTCTGTCCTCCGCTGGAGTAATCTAGCATTATTAGTTAGGCATTATCCTGCATTTGGTCATCTGTGATGTTGTTTTGCTCACCCCTGCACTGCCAATAGACTATTTGGAGATGTGTTTATCCAGTGTATACTGTGATCCTTATTTATTACCCTACAACACATGTCTACCATTGCCCATATGGTATGGCTCATACATATGACTGTCACACAGTTTGCAACATGTCATAATGTGATAGGGCATAAGTAGATATGTTTTTCAGCATTTCACCATGGCTGGTATGCATCCTCACCCTGTTTGACAATTTTCTATTGCCCATGTTGTGCAGTGTATGCTGTCTGTGTAACTTACCCAGCCTTACTTTTTTATCCAACCTTTTTCTGTCATGTGTTGTATTATTTGTTGTGCAGGTATACCTGCCGTGATGGCCTTCTCCTCCACTGCCCCTATCTTTACCTTTCCTTCTATTATTAAAAAAAAGACAAAAATTACTATCGCCCTCTTCCTTTCCCCCAGATTTTCCTTTTCAAACATCCCTCTTGTGTGACCCTCTTCTTCATAAGCCGCATCTTCTTTTCTACCTTCCACTTTCTTTCAGTGAATGCATTACCTGTGTTCCCCACACAAGTTTTGAACCCATTGTTAGCTGGGGTGATGTAGCTCTGATTACCTTTCTCCTTTATTATTTTTTATTTAAAATTGACTGAGTTTGTTGGAATCTGTAAGTGATAGCCAGCAAATTGTATTACCACATGACGTACGGAGATATCTGTAATTGTCTCTGAGCTTACTGTAGAGATTGCTGAAGATATAGATTAAAAATGGCATGCAACTTGCAATCAAGCATATTTGATTAATAAATGAATTACAGAAATATCCGTTGTTGTCTTTAATGTAACTGGACAAATTTCTGAAGATATTCATTACAAATGCCATATAGCTTACATTGAGATAGTTAGCATTTTTTATAAGAATGGAGGTAGTTGTATTCCATAGTTGTCTTTAAGCTTACTGGAGAGATTCTGTCATAGATTTGTATGTAAGACTGTCAGGATGCTTGAATTTTGATAATCTTTCCATAATTCTTTTAATGCACATCACACTTTGACAGCATTTTTTCATTACTTATGGATTACTTGCAGGTATGTTTAGTGCACTGTTTCTACTGAGATACTTGCTTGTGTGCCAAGGTACTCTGAGTTCACTTTGGCATATTTAAATACTGCATTGTAATCTGCAGCTTTAGCACTGATGTCTGCATAATTTGCCAAATTCCACAATCTTTACTGAAACCTGCCCAGTGTAAATAAATTCCAATTTTTGGGCAAACTGAACATTTTGATTTAAATCTTGTGTGGAATTTCCAGATTCTTATGCACTTTGTTGCAGTTTTAGTAAAGCCATTGCAAGGCATGCTTGATGAATTTAGCTAATTAAATTTGTGTAAATCTTAATCAACATGGGGAGAGTAATGAACATCATTAAATGATCTTTTTTTATCATTAAGAACTATTTACAAAAGTCCAAGTTTCCATGCCAACTCAAAATGTAAAACTCCTAAATGTTTTAGTCTGGCTTGGGGAAAGTTTCATATAGCATTATATATATAGCATATACTCAAATGTTTTTGCAAACAGTATGTGTTTGCCATGCATAAAATTATTCTAGCAAATATACAGATGGAGTTTCCATTTATGCTGTTGGAGGTAAAGTACAAGGTCACGGTTAAAGCTGGACATTTTAGCAATGGAGAAACTGCTTGCCAAAACAAACTTATCTTAAACTGCTCCAAATCTAAGATGATGTTCTTTATAGTGATGTGCATTGGAAATACATGTAAGAGTAGATCTGTAACTCAACACCTACAGACTTTTGCATCATAAGACTTTTGTGTTCTAAGAGTTCAGTTCATGTTTTTTTAACAAAACCTGCAAAGTACAGGACATTAAAACACAAACTTCTCTCTGCATAAGATATATTAAAGAAAACATTTTTTTCTCTGAGAAAGGCAATACAAATAAAGCTTCACAAAGCACAAACAAGTTTAAAAGATATAAGTGTTTAAGTACAGAGCTCAAAACAATAATCCATAAAATATTTAAAAATAATGTATTAAGTGTTTCTGTATACTTGTTACCTATTCATCCTCTGAGGTCATGCTATGCCAAATAAATGGCTAAGTTTATTTTAATTTCTTTCTTTCTTTCTTTCTTTGAGAAAGAACTATTCAACTTCTTTGGAATACTAAGTCAAAGAAATGACAATGGTTTTAATGTAGTTATTTATTGTATTACTGTACCGATTGACTAGACAGAGGGACCGAGCTAGGAAAGATGTGCAGCAGGTAAAGGTGATAAAGGATAATGAGGGAAACATGCTAACAAGCAAGGAAAGTGTGTTGAGCAGATGGAAAGAGTACTTTGAGGAGTTGATGAATGAAGAGAATGAGAGGGAGAGAAGGCTGGATGATGTGCGGATAGTGAATCATGAAGTACAATGGATTAGCAAGGAGGAAGTAAGGATAGCTATGAAGAGGATGAAGAATGGAAAGGCTGTTGGTCCAGATGACATACCTGTGGAAGCATGGAGGTGTTTAGGTGAAATGGCAATGGAGTTTCTAACCAGATTGTTTAGGGAAATCTTGGAAAGTGAGAGGATGCCTGAGGAATGAAGAAAAAGTGTTTTGGTACCGATTTTTAAAAATAAGGGTGATGTGCAGAGCTGTAGTAACTACAGAGGGATTAAATTGATCAGTCACAGCATTAAGTTATGGGAAAGAGTAGTGGAAGCTAGGTTAACTAGGGACGTGATGATTAGTGATCAGCAGTATGGTTTCATGCCGGGAAAGAGCACTACAGATGCGATGTTTGCTCTGAGAGTGTTGATGGAGAAGTACAGTGAAGGTCAGAACGAGTTGCATTGTGTTTTTGTAGACTTAGAGAAAACATATGACAGGGTGCCTAGAGAGGAGTTGTGGTATTGTATCAGGAAGTCTGGAATGTCAGAGAAGTATGTAAGAGTGGTACAGGATATGTTCAAGAGTAGTGTAACAGCGGTGAGGTCTGCGGTGGGAGTGATGGATGCGTTTAAGGTAGAGGTGGGATTACATCAAGGATCAGCTCTGAGCCCTTTCTTATTTGCAATGGTGATGGACAGGTTGACAGATGAGATCAGACAGGAGCCCCATTGACTATGATGTTTGCAGATGACATTGTGATCTGTAGTGAGAGTAGGGAACAGGTGGAGGAGACCCTGGAGAGATAGAGGTATGCTCTAGAGAGAAGAGGAATGAAGGTCAGCAGGACTAAGACAGAATATATGTGTGTGAATAAGAGGGAGGATAGAGGAATGGTGAGGAAGCAAGGAGTAGAGGTGGCGAAGGTGGATGAGTTTAAATACTTGGGATCAATAGTTCAGAGTAATGTTGAGTGTGAAAGAGAGGTGAAGAAGAGAGTACAGGCAGGATGGATTGTGTGGAGAAGAGTGTCAGGAGTCATTTGTGACAGATGAGTACCAGTAAGAGTGAAAGGGAAGGTCTACAAGAGGGTAGTGAGACCAGCTATGTTATATGGGTTGGAGACAGTGGCATTGACAAAAAGGCAGGAATTAGAGCTGGATGTGGCAGAGTTAAAGATATTAAGATTTGCATTGGGTGCGACGAGGGTGGACAGGATTAGGAATAAGTATATTAGAGGGTCAGCCCAGGTTGGAAGGTTTGGAGACAAAGCCAGAGAGGCAAGATTATGTTGGTTTGGACATGTGCTGAGGAGGGATGCAGAGTATATTGGGAAAAAGATGCTAAGAATGTAGCTACCAGGTAACAGGAAAAGAGGAAGGCCTAAGAAAAGGTTTATGGATGTGGTGAGAGAGGACATGCAGGTGGTTGATGTGACAGATCAAGATGCAGAGGACAGGAAGAAATGGAAACAGATGATCCGTTGTGGCGACGCCTAACGGGAGCAGCCAAAAGAAGATGATGATGATGATGATTTTATGTGTATGTTTATTTGTTTATTTTATTTTCTGAACACGACTTATTCGCCGTTTTAGGAATAATTAATTAGTAGGGCTGAGTGCTACAGAGGGGCTCACCTCACTGCAAAACATTTAAGTTTAGCATTGCTGCTACCTAATACCACACAGGGAAAACACTGTATATTAACTAGTTTACTGGATTCTGCATGTTCAGTATTGTATACATTTGCACTTTTCTTTTATATGTCAATAGGTTATGATAATCACATTATGTAAATGTTTTTATTCAGCTGTTTGAAAATACTTCTCTCTGATTTCTCCCTTCTTTCTTTCTTTCTTTCTGTTTTTTTAACCATGTCAAGTGGATACAATGAAGTAATCATCTTTATTTCTCACAACTGTACCAATATGCACTGTAGTTGTCTTGATACAGGGTAAATTATTTAATCATTCATGATAACTGAACCAAAAATAATCCATTCCAGAGTCTAGCCTGCACTGATTATGCAATTAGTACCTTTTAGTTCCCATACAGGCAGTCCCCAGGTTATGGGCATCTGACATGCAGACAACCCACAGATACGAACGGGTTGCTGCTTTGTCAGAAATAATGTGAAAAAAATTTAAAATCCTTAAAGTTGTCATAATTTGTGTGTGTGAGAGATCGAGAAAGAGAGTGATGTGTGCGTGAATGCATGTATGAATGAGGAAGTGACTGTGTGTGTGAGAGATCGGGAGAGAGTTAGAGTGATGTGTGAATGAATGCATGTATGAATGAGGGAGTGACTGTGTGTGAGAGATCGGGAGAGTGAGACCGATGTGTGAGTGAATGCATGTATGAATGAGGGAGTGACTGTGTGTGTGAGAGATCGGGAAACTGAGAGCTATGTGTGAGTGAATGCATGTATGAATGAGGAAGTGACTGTGTTTGTGTGTGTGTGTGTGTGTGTGTGTGTGTGTGTGTGTGTGTGTGTGTGTGTGTGTGTGTGTGTGTGTGAGATTGGGAGAGAGTCAGGGTGATGTGTGAGTGAATGCATGTATGAATGAGGAAGTGACTATGTGTGTGAGAGATCGGGAGAGAGTTAGAGTGATGTGTGAATGAATGCATGTTTGAATGAGGGAGTGACTGTGTGTGAGAGATCGGGAGAGTGAGACCGATGTGTGAGTGAATGCATGTATGAATGAGGATTGACTGTGTGTGTGTGAGAGACTGGGAGAGAGTGAGGGCGATGTGTGAGTGAACGCATGTATGAATGGGGAACTGACTGTGTGTGTGAGAGATTGAGAGAGTGAGAGCGATGTGTGAGTGAATGCATATATGAATGAAGAAAAGATTGTGCATGTGAGAGATGGCGTGAAGAGTGAGAGCGAGTGAGTGATCCCCTGGCAGCAGTTAAGGGGTGGGTGTTTGCATACGAGGAGTGAATTAGTTATGGAATAGGTAAAGTAGGGTTAAGAGTGTGTGTGTGTGTGTGTGTGTGTGTGTGTGTGTGTGTGTGTGTGTGTGTGTGTGTGTGTGTGTGTGTGTGTGTGTGTGTGTGTGTGCGCGTGTGTGTGTCTGTGTGTGTGTCTGTGTGTGTGTGTGTGTGTGTGTGTGTCTGTGTGTGTGTGTCTGTGTGTGTGTCTGTGTGTGTGTGTGTATCAGAGGACTTGATATTCCACCCATACATCTCAACTTCTTGCAGCAAGAAATCTGGACATAGCTATAAATAATTGGGGGACAAAGGCCCAAAAATAGAGACACTTAAATATTTCTCTTACAAATTAGAAAGCAGATAGAACAGCAGGTTTTGCATTAGAATGAATGTTCTGCCCTATATTAAGCCTGAAATTTAAAGGACTGCCATTATTTTCTGACTATAACCCTCAATGACTTGCCAGAAAAAACACAGTTTTATGAGAAATATGAGGCAAAAATCTGTACAGTTGGAATGCATGGGTTTGTGTACCACTCCTCTTAGCTCAAGGAATATGGATAAGCCTTAAATTAACAGGTGTTTGTGTGTGTGTGTGTGTGTGTGTGTGTGTGTGTGTGTGTATGTGTGTGTGTGCACGTGTGTGTGTGGTACCTCTAAGCCTCTTAGGGCAAGAAATATGGACAAAGCCATAAATAAAAGTGGGACAAATGCCCAAAAATAAGGATATTTTTGATAAATATTGCTCTTACAAAGTTATAAAGTTGCAAGAATAACAGGTTTTGCATTAACATGAATTTTCTGAGGGGTACACATTCTGAAACTCAATGATTTGCCATTAATTTTGCTAGACAACCACAATTTTATGAAAAATCAGTGTCGGATTTAGGCATTGGTGCAGGGGTGCGCGCTGCCCCCTTTTTAAAGCTGCTTGGAACTCTTATTAGAAAAAATGCACTGCACCATTATTTTGTTTTAATTGGAAAATATGCCGCCAAAATGGTACGTTTTCCCCTTTCAACTTGCAAACTTTTTTTCTGGTGAAAGACGTTTCAGAGATGCAATTGGAGGTTGCGGTCAGGTGATCTATATGACGATCCTGAACTGCTCCTCCAACTGCATCAGGTGAGAGTGATATGTAGAAACCCACAAGCTGCGATTCTCATTGGTGAGAAAGAGAAGCAAAGTTTGATAAGCCGAGTGTGCTTTTTCACAGTTTTACTACAAGAAGTAATAGTAGGTATATCAGATTTGTAATACTGCCTCTGATATATATGTGCTGTGTACATTTATGAGAAATGAAGCATTGTTTATAAGCCTGCTTATGATACTATACTTAATATCAATGATGATTTGAATATTTCAAACTATGGGTAACATTATCAGATTCCAGCATACCACCTATGGTATAATTTATACTGCCTGTCGGTGTACTCACTTATTTGTATTATCTTTACCTCCTTTGTACTCCATAGCATTTTCTCGTTTGTTGCATATGTATAAGTTTACCTTTTGTAATTGTTTGCGTTCTATTATCGCCGGGGCTGGCCTGGACCTGAAATGAATCCTCTGCAATCTCTCTTTACCTGTCCACTGTCCCTGATTTAAGCTCAGAATTTAGCTCTGTCCCTCTTTATCTGTGGTGACTTAGACTCAATAAAATAGAATAGTTACTGCTTTTATATTGCTTTCGGTTTACTTTAGAAACTATGTTCACTTACTCCATCAAAATACCTCAAGTTAGCACATACAATATTTTAAAAGTGACCCCGATTGTTTTTGGATTTGTCCCCGATTCTGTTGCTACGGATCAATCCTATCCTCCACCGCGGTTAATAAACACAAATAAATAAAACAACCAAACGCCACCGTGAGACTACAGTTACCGACCTAGAATGAATTTCTTGTAGGGAAAATGACCATAAATGTGATTAATGAAACAGCAAGTTTTCGTCTGTTTTTCACCTTCCAAGTAACAACACACCTAACTTCCTCGTCATCTCTCTCTAATTTAAAAAAAAATCAAGCATACGTGGCCTGAACATCACAAGCGAGCTCTTCACTCTTTCTTGTTACTACCTGTAGTAAATTGAATCTTGTGGGCACTGGCCACCATTGCCTGTCAGTCAAGTTATGTTCCTGCCTTGGTTGCGGCTCTGAGTGACGAGCTCAAGGATTCCACTGGTTTGCACTCCCAAACTCCGCGTGCTCAATGACAGCCCTAGTTTGTACTTCAGCCAATACTGCACGTGCTCTGATCGTTCTCATTCAGAAATCCCAGAGAAAAGCAAAGAAGCCAAGCAAAGGCTTTACTGCAGTGGCAGCAGCAGCAGGGAGCGAATGTTAAAAACAGTCTTACGTTTATCTGTTCCACTTTGGTTGGCATCGTTTGGGAATATTTGCGGACTTCTCTTAACATGTCAGTGGATCTTGATTATCAGTGATCTGCTGGTCTTTCTGCGACTTCCAGAACTTGTGTGGCTGACTCTTCCTTCGGAAACCGATTTTGTGTGTATTTGTTTTGACACGAATATAAACAACTATGCTTGACCAGATCACAGTGGCGGAATTTGTGGCGGAGACTATGGAAGATTACAAATCACCCACAGCTTTCAACTTCACCACTAAGATGGGTCAGTGTAAGACCACGGTGTCAGCACTGGAGGAGGTAAGGACTCCGTCTATGAGCTGTGATGACAGTTTGTGTAAAACCTTTGTATTTACCAGCCACCAATTTGATTCCCAATTGTGTATCACCCCCGTCTCTTTATTGCACAACTTGTTCCTTGAGTATAAATAATTTGTTTTTTATTGACCTAAAAGAGATCTGAATATGCAAAAGCTCCTGTCAATATGGGTAAAAGTCTCGATTTTAATACGTGCATATCATATCCTGCTTTGGAGTGACTGCATTTATATATAAGCTCAAAGACAAGGTACACTGTAGTTTTGAAATAGTAAAATGTGGTGCAGATTTGATGTGTGTGTATTTGTGTGTTTATGACTTTGAAAAGTACTTCAACTTAATCATGTATAAAAACATGAGTCTGATACCATCTGCGTAAGCAAACTCTTACAGAGAAGTTTTGAAATACAGCTGCATACCTATAATTTCTTATAGATGTGTGATTTGATGTATATATTCTGTTACTACAGTATTTTCTGTGTATGCAGATATATGAAGTGCAGTGATCAGGGATGTGATATAGTCCCCATGTTTGAAAATTAAATAACAATAAAAAGTCGACACACTATCACACATGGCAATTTGCACTGCAACTGTTTACAGTTACTCCATTTCTTCTTCCCCTTTATTGTGCATTGAATTTATTACTTGCAGCGAGGTAGAGGAAATGTGCATAAATGCAACATAACTAAAAACAGTAGAGAAATCTAGTACACAAAGAAGCTTACCAATAAGAGAGAAAGTGTAATGCTATGTTTTTATTATTTAATTTAATTTATTTACTTTTCTAATTCTCTTTCTGTCCATAAATGTATTTATATTGTAAATATAATAATCTTTTTTTTTTTTTTTAATATAGCAGTTTATATCAACATGCTCACTGAACCACAGCTCAAATAATCTCTACATTTCCCTTTTTGTCTGGTTATATAAGTGCCCATTTTTTTTAAAAAATGAAATGAGTGACTATGTAATTGGGCTGCTTACATGACATATGGGCTAGAACTTAGCAAGTAGTACCAAGCCCAACTTACTTCATTAATTTCATTTGTCTGATTGGAGATAACATTGGGTGGGGAACCATTCACATGTTTGCTGCATCTGGTTCATTCTTTTCCCGTGTATTACTAGAAATACTTCCCCATGTTCTGGTGTAAAATCATATGGATGTTTCCATCTGGAGGTAATAGCATTCCTGATTATCAGTGCCAGCTACAGCAACTCTCCTTGCAAAATCCTTTCTTGCTGTGGTATGCTTAAGGTAATCCAGATGTTTTATGAAAATGGAAGAGGCACTTTTATGGGAAATAGATATACATTTAACTCATATAGACTATGCCATCCTGAAATGGAAGATAGTACAAGAATGGGACTTAGAAACTGTGTTAAGGTAATTAACAGCTATGCCATCTGAACTAAGGATATAGTCTTGCTTGAAGCTGTGCATTGACCCAGGTGCCTATGATGAATAAATGTGAGCAATTTTGAAGGATACTAGGGGACATGTTTATCTCCTGTATAATGTCCAGGGTTCTTTTCACAACCTTTGTACTTGCTTCATACTCATTACATTTCACGTGCCTCCAGCTCAGAAAACAGCTGCATATGACTATGTGCTGTCTTAATTCTGCTGGTGATTGTAATAAGAGGTGATCTTGAAACAGAAGATGCAGGACAGATGTAACTTCCAACTCATTAATTTGCCAAAAGAAGGATTTATATAGAGCCTCCCTTAGTTGTAAGTATATCCAAAAAATCCCTTTTGCTTAAATTATATTTGTTTTAGGAAGAAGAATGACGTCACTTAAGTCTTAACCCTCATTATAGTGATATTGGACAGGCCATGACATAAAACATTTATTGTACCATTCATTCCACCACACACTATCTACCACATTTGTGAAACCCAGAAGGTTCCAGAAAGGAATTAGGGTTGCCACTTTTTCACATGCCCAAAATGGGAAATTTTTGGTACAAACGTCAGATTTGGCAGGCCAAAACATACCCACGGCCAGTACAAAAGACAGAACTTCATTTTTTTGCCTAAATGAAAGCTTATTCTTGTAGCATTTTAGCTGCTTATTCTGTTTCTTATAACATTTAGGTGTTTCAGATAAGAATAACTGTGTTATGCAACTATTACATAAAATATAAGAAATAATTTGGCCCTAAACTCTCAGGACATTTGCCATTTTTACAATTTTTTTGCAGGACACAATTGCCCAAAGAGAGACTGTCCCTCTCAAAGTGGGACAGGTGGTAACCCTAAAAGGAATCAAAGATTCCTAGAAGTCCAAGAGGCCTAAAAGCTTAGCTAACACTTCAGAGCTTTCTGACTGCTTTCCAAAATACCGCATAGTTTCAGCTGTTAAAGTAAACCTTTAGGTTACCAAAGAAGGCAAGTGTGGAATGGGACCTTTAGTAAACATGCTTATACCCTACTTCAGAAGCTTCTGCTAATAAAGTGCAGTCTAAGTAGCTGATGAGCAGTAACTGCCTCTGTGTATGTTCCCTGGTTAGGCATCTACAATCACCTTAGTTACATGATGCCATCACAGTTGTTCACCTTACAGTGCTTCCAACCTAGTGCAAAATCGTTACTTAGCCTCCTTCATTATTATGTTTACTCAACTTATAAAATCCAGTTCAAGACCTACAACCTAAAGAATACCACCACTGTAAAAATAGTTTGTGCCAAAGAGTTTTCCATTTACACTTCTTTAATAACCCCTATGGTTGCAAAAATATGGACATTTGTTTAAAATGTTGTAACATAATTTGATTTTATAAAAAAGCTTAGGCTCTGCCATTGGAAGCTACAGTGCAAACTTCCAGAGATCGATTTGAGGGGGTGAGTTAAGGTAAATCAGTTAAGGAATAGCTTAAACTGTGAGAGCTGCCAGTGTTCTTTGACTGTTGTTCTGTGTCTGTTTTGGATGTTTTTACTCACCCTGGCTATGCTCTGCTTTTAAATCCAGAGGCTCGTAAGATGATTGTTCCTTATGTAAATTTGACTTCAGAAGCTCCTCACAGCTGTATCTCATCTGCTTATAGTGGTGAATACTAGAAGATCTTACCAGGGAAGCCCTTACCTTAGACAGCTAACATTCATTTTTTTCCATTCATATGTACCTAATGCAGTACCTAAAGTGTGAAACCTCCCCCCCCTTTTCTAGATTACACAGGAAGTGGTTCTACCACCAAACCCTTTTTGGGTCCAATCCACTATACATGAAGTGAGTTCCAGAATATGTCTGCCTGAATTACCTCAGTGTCACTGCTCGACAGAGGCACAGCAAAATAATGGGCATAGTTTCTCCAAACTAAAGGGGTGGCGTAAGCCACAAAACTATGGGCTAGGCTTGTAAATGCCCTCGGGCAGATAGCCTAGTATGAACCTATGAACCTATGAAACTATGAAATAGATTAGGACTGTTGCTCTGTTCCGAATGAGAGAGGAACAGTTGGCCATTGCTGCTCAACTGTGGAATCACTCCTATCATTGTTTTCCTGTTTAGCAGACTACTGTGAAAGCAAAACTCTTGGGCATTAAATAAGAAACTGTCACAGCATTTTTTTTCTGACTACTGTGCATATTTGTGCAATGCACAGGAGTGAAGAAAGAAGGAAGCGATTCTCTTAAGCTCATTTTTAGGTCTGGGATCAGACTAGCTAAATAAAGTGCATTGAGGCAGCACTATCACTTTATTATACTAGTCACTCCGTGTATAATTTCACTGGTTTCTCTACTAGTTACCAGCTACTAAGTAAGACGTGCCTAGCAGGCAGCCAGCTACAAGTAAGATGTATTTTCCCCAGCTGGTTTAACTAGTTTCGATACACTTGCATTACTTATTGCTGGGTTGTCTGTTTTTAAATCCATTTGTGCTATTTTCTGTTTTGGATTTTTACTGATGTTACTGGGTTGACTTTTCACTTTTGCTTTCTTGCATTTAAACTACATTTGGATGATATACCTGTTACGGTTCTGTTTTCTGGTAGTGTACTTTTTTCACTTTAACTGTTTGTAGTGAGTATAGTAGCTGTTCCACTGTAATTGCTACTTGAGAGAATTGCTACTGTTTCATGCCATTGAATTGATGCCTGCTGTTAAATGGATTTGATTTTGTATAGCTTTCATATATTCTACTGTCCTTTGCACTTTTACTATTCTGATTGTTATCCTAGTTGGTTATTTGATATTTAATTCTTCACCTGCAAGCTATCATTGTTATTATTAGCTGTTTATGGCATTAGCTCCTTCATTGTGCCTACCTAATTATTACATTAATCTGTCCCATATTTTGCTAACTTACCTTACAAACTAAGCCAAACCATATCACTGGAGCAACTTACTACTAATTTAGAGTCTACAATTAACAATCACCACACTAAGCTTAACTCTTACCTTAAATACCTAACTAAGTTTACCGCTGTCATCTTAACACTAAACTTTAAGCTGCATATTTCTTTGTGGTTATCTCCTACCAGTAACAGTATTTTTATATATTCTACAGCCTTTATTAAACCAATTGCTTGCTTAAGATCAAAACTGTTTCTCATAAGGTAGCCTTAATATGTTTCCCCTGATTACACGAAAAGAAATGCTGAAAACATCCAAATGCTTCAATCTCTCAACTTACGTCTTCTTATTCATTTTGTTCTTTTTGTAAACCTTCTTTAGCCTAATTCTGAATTTCCCATGTCAGTAATACATAGTTATAAATACATTCTTTACTGGTTTCCATTATACCCTTTAGTAGGCCAAATTGTATTAAAGACTTAAATGCTGGATTAATGAAGGCCAACACTAAGAGTATACAATCTGTATTCAAGAACATCCCTACCACATCAAGCTTAACTCTTACCTTAAATACCTAACTAACTTTACCACTATCACTTTAGGCACTAAACTTTAAGCTGTATATTTCTTTGTGGTTATCTCCTATCAGTAACAGTCACTGTCACTCCTATAGCTGTTTAAACTTAGCCTGCTTTTTACCAATCCATGAACTTCTCAGGACCATAACTTAACTGTATTGCATGCCTATCATCGTTTCATTCTTTAATTTAACTGCAGATAGTCTTTATTGACCTTAATCATTGCAGAGCCCATAAGCCCATACTTATATTTATTTTCCCCATATAATCATCTAACTTTTTTTGAAGATTGACACTGAACAAGAATTTCTAACATAAACAGGTATACTATTCCTCAATTTAGGAATCCTTTGAGTTATAAACTTATCTCTTGTCTTTTACATGATTTTGTTTTTTATATATTCTGCAGCTTGTATTAAACCAATTGCTTGCTTAAGATCAAAACTATTCCTTGTAGCCTTAATAAGTTCCCCTAATTACTCTATATGAAATGCTGAAAGCATCAAAATACTTCAATCTCTCAACGTACGTCTACTTATTCATTTTGTTTCTTCTTTTTGTAAACCTTCTTTAACTTATTTCTGAATTTCCTTTTGTCAGTAATGCATTACAAAACAACAAATTATATTTTATCATGGGTCTGATCATAGTTATAAATACATTCTTTAATACCATTTGATTTCTAGTTTTCATTATACCCTTTAGAAGGCCAGATTGTATGAAAGACTTAAACCCTGGATTAATGAATGCCAACACTAAGAGCATGCAATCTGTATTCAAGAACATCCTTACCACATTTTTTTGCGCTTTCTAGTCATTACTTTTAAAGTAAAAAAACTATTTTATACAAGGGCCTCTGGCCTCCTAGTTGAATTATGAAATGAATAAATAAATTAATTTATTTAAAACATGCAAAAAAAACTAGCATATCCTGTTATGTATCATTATTTAAGAAAAGTATGCAGAAAAGTACATTGTGTCTGAGACTGACGTATCTATAGCCTAATACAAAAGTAATAAAACCATAGCTGAATAGCAAACCCATAGCCTAACATGCTACATGGGTAAAACATTTGTGTGCAATATGTCATTGTGGTTTTAAATAAACTCTCTGAATATCTCACTTCATACATCTCTCTCTGTACTAGAAAAACTGTGAACTGTAAGTTTGTGGTATATATTGTTGGTGTGTAAGTTTACATGTATGCCTCTCTTATTTATTATAGTACTGTTTTTGCATATCCTTGTATTTCTACTGAGTCTATTCCTGATGTTGTAGTTATGTTTCTGATGTAAATAGAGCTTTTACATTTAATTTACTTTATTTACTTTTTTGTATCTTAATTTTTTAATTTAAATTTTTATTAATTTAATCTATCTTCCTTCTGTAAACTGTCATTCTTGTGGTACGAGCCTGAGTATTGAAATTTCGTGCAGTGATATGCCCTTTTTCCTCTGTGTTGATCTGTCTGACGTTAATGTTTACTTTGACCATCTGCCCCACACAGCTGTGAGTACAAAGAGACATGGAAATATTAACAGTATGCAAGGCAAATACATTGATGGGACAATGTGACAATTCTGAACAGAGGAAATCCAGGAAGCTCTAGTCAAATCTGGTATCTCACCTGTGACCCAGGGGTGACATGATTAACAAGAAACAGAGTACAATTCGTTACTTCAGAAAAAAATCACTTTAGCTAGCAGATCTAGGGGACTCTTTCCTCTGATACCTTCACTTTGGGAGGAATAAAGATGCCTTGTTGAACTTTCAAGTAGTTTATTCAGTTAAGTAGGTAGATGGATGAGTGTTCTGTTCTAATACATTACATTCAACAGGTCAGTTATTTAAAGGCAGTTACAGACAATGGTGAGAGGGTCCAGGGGAGCTGAGTGGAACAAAATCTACCACCAAATACACAGCAACATCATGTGCAACTGAATGTATATTGCTGTATTTCCACACATGATATCAGAGCTTCTTAAGGTGATCTTTCCACAACCACCAAACACAGTGTCTCACTTTCCCACTCCCACCCCCGGGACTCAGCTACCCAGACTGCCCCCCCCCCCCACACTTTGCAAATTCCTGGATCCGCCACTGAAAATGGACCAAAAATAAGAGGCAAAAATCTTTGCCACTACTTTTGCTAGACAACCAGAATTGTATGAAAAATGAAGCAAAAATATGAGGCAAAAATCTGGACATTCTGTGAAAATCTGTACAGTTGAGAGGTATTTGTGTATGTTTGAAAAAATCCTCATAAACACTGCATTTAATAACAAGATGCCTTAAATCACCTATGTTGATTGAAGTAAGGAAGCATAGCTACAGTATGCAGTATTATGTTTAAGTTTTTTTTTTATTTGGAAGAGTTTCTAAAGTGTTTTATATGCAAAAAACTAAAATAAATAGTAGACATAGGCAAACATTTGACTGTGACATTTAATAAGAACCATATGTACATGTTTCGACTTGCATACAAATTTGACTTAAGAACAGACTAAAAAATGGATCTCATCCTTAAGCTGCGGACTGCCTGTACTATGCTACAGGCAAAGGCAGCTACATCTAAGACAATGCATACATTCTGACTATGGCAAGAAAACCATAGTAGACTTAACTAATACTTCCTGCAAAACACTTGAAGAAAAAGAAGTCTTCCAAAATGAGTTTGTTTCCCAGCACCAGCAGGTGTTTTACTTAACAGAGGAATTCTGTTTGTCTGACTTTTTCCTTCTAGTGCAGGATAGATTTGTAACTGGTTTTATGAAGTGTATTATTCAGTGATAATTATACATCTGTATAGAGGGCAATACATATTTCTTTTCAAAAAATGTTTCTGTTTCAAACGTCTAATTTCAAAAAGGGTTCTGTTGCACTTCCTACTTCTCTTAATAATGTCAAAACTCCAGTCACGGTGTCTGAAAAATCTATAAGATACTCATTCAGTATCTATGGCTTACACTGTTAAACTGCCTTGCAGGTGACACTTGACAGTTAGTAGGAACCTGGCAGATTGTAAATATGGCAAGTTCATCAGAAAGCAATGATCTACAGGGATTAGTGATGCACAGAAGGAGATTGAGCCTAGCTTTCATTTGCCAGAAGCAATACAAAAAATATATAACAACTGCAGTCATCTGAAAGAGCAATGGAACAACTATCTTTGCTTATGGAATTTGACTGCAAAATGAGTTTTGTCTAAAGCAAATGATTTATAATTGTAATAGCAGGATTATTTGCATTTTGGACTTCACGTTTCTACTAATTTAGATTTAAGGCATTGGTTTATTCTACTCTATGAAGCTCTGAGAGGGAGGTATAAAAATGATTTTATATTTTGTGCAGTGCGCTTTTGTATTAAATATTTCATAGCTGCATTCAGAAAATGTTCTTTTTTCTAATCACACAGTACATCATAGTGCAGACAATATATGTGCTGTGAGATTGCTCTCAAACCAGTTCCATTAGTTTAGGTGTATACTATATAGCAAAACCTTTAGTAGGTATGTGCTGGCCTGTGACTTTCATGGTTGTGCAACCCCTGTTGTGTAAAACTGAATTAAACATTATTCCATTTACTTTATTAGCTACAATTAGATGACATTATTTATTGCTCAGGAAGTATTAATTTTCTTTTGCTGTTTCTTTTAATTGATTTAATGATCTGTTATAAAGCTACGTGTATAACTAGCAAGAGAAGTTGCAGGGAGATCATGTGCCATAAGAGATACAGAGAAGGTAGCAAATATGCTCAGCCCTGTGTGGACTTTATAATCATATAATCACTGTCTATACTCAAAGTTATGAAATTCTTACATATGAGACTCTTCAGACTTATTTCACATACTATATATTGTCACAATTACCAACAAATGTTCCACAGAGTTCCATTATACAACATTACATGTAGTACTGCTGATCTGAGCTCTTGCAATATATCTGCTTCTTGCAAATTATGCTGCTGTTCACAAATGCAGCTATGCAATCCATAGACTGGAATGCCAGCAATAATAAAGGATCAAAATCTGCTTACTTATTTTAATGATAATTGTTTAGAACTGCTAGGCATCTGTGTATGTATTATAGCATCGCCACACATGAGTTTCCTACAATTCTTCAAAAAGTTAATTTCTCAAAGTGAAAAAAAAATGCCTCTATAGCTGATCAAAATTCAGTTGATTGTATATGTCAGCTTTTGGTGTATATAAATTGTGGGGTGGGGGGGTGCAGGGGGTCTTACCCCCTGCAAAAAATAGATTTTGTTTTTCTTTGAATCTTTGCAATTTGAAGAATCATATAGCTGAATCTTTGAGATTTGAGCAGTTTTGAGTATGTGAGAGGTGTTCTAAGTTTTGTTACTTCAAGCATCTGTCACAGTCATTAAATATATAGCTTTGCTGTCTGAAGATTTAGTGTATCCCATAATGCACTGAGTCTGGTTTGCCAATTGCCAGTGTACTCATGATTTGCAAACTGTTAACTTTGTTCTCACTGTGCTCCCATGTACTGAATGAAAGTTACCATTTTTATTGAAATGCCGATGTATCCTGATGTTATTGACAGTGTCATTCGACGTGACGGGATAGCCAGAGTTGTAAATCATGACACTTATTGATCCAACTATTCAGCAATCTGTTTGGCAGCCAAGTAATGGTTTGAAGAACTGTTCTTTTTAAGCGAAGGAAATAGTATGAAGAAGCTATGTGAAAAGAAGGTAGTATCTTTAAATGAAAAGAGCCGAGATGTACAAGGAGGTACCAAATCTTAATAATTTTACTTTGGTTGAACTCAGAAGGTTTGACAGTGTTACAAGGGACAAAGTCATTCAACTCGTCAAGACATCATTGGCTGCAGGTAATTAGGAGAAACAGAACATTTTACTTTGAGCTGCTTATAGTTTGATTTTCCAACCCAGAAATAACCATCAAGAACATAAATGTCTATTTTCACATGATGTTTCATGACCAGATGGAAGGCCATCGAATATGTGACAGGGCTGATGTAACTCATTTTTCACCTTTGCCATATTATTATATTGCTTCAGAAGATGGGCATCCTTCCTTATGCTGCTATCCTATGCCCTAGTGAAAAGTAAGACAAAGATTTTTTTTCAGAAGTGCATTTAATGAAAAAAAAACAGTTGAGCAGCAGTGTACCATGGAAACAAATGACAGCTACATCATTTTCTAAAAATCTTATCAAAAGCACAAGCCTGGTTGTGCATCAAAAATAGCCGACCAAGTCAGTGCTTTCATTATTTAGTCTTCATTATGATAAGTCTTCAAAATATTCAGAAGGTCTTTACAAATTCATATGGGGACACCAAGGGGCCTGTATGATTTAATGCTTCAAGTCATAGCAGCAACAACAAGAGTGAAGTGAGAAATAACTCAATGAAATTATAAAATTGGAACAGATCAAATGAAATGTAAAGATCCTATAACATTTCCAGTTTTAGTGGTGGATAATTTGGAATTAGTTAATATTCCAATAATGAGGAAATATTATATTTTATTACATGTTCTTCTATTTTCAACAAAAAACATACCATACTTGGTGGCACACTAGAGAAAACTGCATAAGTATTATTGGGCACCCCCTTCTACACGCAAACAAGCACATATATACAAAATTTCCTAGGATCCTTTACTTTTTAGGATCGGTTTGCACGTGTTCTTTCTCTCAATGAAATGGGTCTACAAAATGGATTAAATCATATTATTATAGTGAACACAGTAACACCTGCGATTTAGCCAAAGAATGTACTTTTGTAGTGTCTAGTATTAATAGGTTCATAGGTTCATAGGTTGATACTAGGCTATCTGCCCTAGGGCATTTATAAGCCTAGCCAAATTGTGTTTGGCTTTCGCCACCCTTTTAGATTAGTTGACTGTGCCTCTGTATAGTAGGTCACAGAAGATAGCCCTTTTGAGGTTAGTTTACTGTGCCTCTGTCTAGTAGGGACACAGAAGAGATACCGGGGGTAAACCTACGATCTCCCATCCACTCGTCAAGATTTCTCTTGAAGTGGGTCATTGCGGGGCTCTGCCTAACATGGATTGGGATTTTGTTCCAGAGTGAGAGGAGCCTCTGGGATATTAATCTGTCCCTCCAGCATGTCCTATTTATTTCTGTGCTGAGGTCTAAGTCCCTGGAGCGTGTAGCTCTCAGGGATTTGGATTTCCGGAGGTGGAGCATGTCCATTAATTCTGGTTTGGACATGGCTTTATACGTCAGGCACAGTTCGCCTCTGAGTAGGCGGTAAGCAACTGAGTAGAGCTGGAGTTTCTTTAGCCTAACTGTGTAGGGCATCTGTTTGAGTCCCTTGATCCTCTTGGTGAGGTACTTTTCGGGTCTTTCCAGTTGCTGCAGGTGTCGGGTAAGGTACATCCCAAATGGGGCATTGTATTCGATTATGGGCCTGATGAGTGATGAGTAGATGGGCACAATGACCTCTCTTGATCTAGATGTGAACCCTTTCATGATCAGGTGGGCTATATAGAAGGTCTTTCTAACCACTTTGGCAATGTGATTGTCAAAGGAGAGATTGCTATCTACTTGGGTCCCCAAATCCCTAATTACTTCTTCCGTACTTAATGGATCACCACCTATGTGGTAATTTGTGGGCACTTTGTTTTTCCCAAAGGGGATGACTATGCACTTTTTGGCATTTAGCTTTAGGCCATGGCTCTGGCACCAGTTATCTGTCTCTGTGAGACCCTTTTGGACGATGCTTGTGTCAGTCGGTGAGTCGATTACGGCACCCAGTTTGCAGTTATCTGTGAATTTGGTCAGCCATAGTCCTCCCGTGTTAGCCTGTACCGCAGACAAATATATACCGAACAAGAGAGGTCCCAGGACTGAGCCTTGTGGGACGCCACTTGTAACTGGTTTAGAGTCTGACATGGCACCTGCAATTCTGACCATGTGTATTCTATCCCTGAGCCAGTTTGCAACCCATCAGTATAGAATGTCAATAACTGGAACCTGTCCAGTAAGATGCATATTTTTAGCAGTGGTTACCAGCATTTAATCATTTATTTATCTGATAACCGGAACGTCCACCATGGACTCCTTTCAGGCATTTATCTGTAATAGTTAGTCAGCCAATATGTTTCTGGGAGATACAAAATGCAAGATTATGCAGAAAAAATCCATATAGATAAAGGAAAAAATGTGGACCCCACTCAGATAATGAAAATAAGTCAGACTGATCTTCACATCCAGTGCCAAAGGGAAGAGATCTTATTGTTGGGCTAGTATAAGTCTTTTATATTATGTGATTTGTACATAACTTCGGTAGTGTTTTACTTGCAGTTTCTGTCTGTTGTTAAAACTGCATTTCTCTTATTTTATTTGATTGCAGTTTTCCACTCTGTGAAACCCAAAGTGCCCAAGGAGATCAGGGCACTACTCTAGTAAACAAACCAAAATAATAACTAAATAAATAAATACATACATGCATACATACAAAAGTAAACTCTATTACTCATATGCCCTAGCTTTGAATTACAGTTTTAAGCAGACATCCATCTGTGCAGTTAGAGGAAAAAGTACAGTGTCCTACTGCATTGACACATGTTAGTTAAAGCTTCTTAGCATGTCAACTCAGAAACTAATGCAGGAGAATCCCAGACAGGTAAGGAGATACCAGGAACGCATCTGACTGACACTATGGCAATCATCTAATTCTCATCCAGTGAATGCAGATTTTTCTAAGTGCAGAAAATAAGAAAATGTCACCAGCAGCATCAGAAGCATTTCAGGAGGAATACCATGGTGAGTATACTTTACACTTTTTAGCCATGTCATCCCAACAAGTTACTAGTCGAGTATCTTAGAACAGTGTGATGCAGAAAGCGGTTCAGAATTAAACTTGGCTTCTTATATGGTTATGAGTTACCAGATCTTGAACCTTGAACTTCTACCCTTTAAGCCAAACCACTGCACCCCAATTTTACAAGGATTTTAAGAATCATCAATATTCTGTTCTACTTTGTGCATGTAGCACATTAAAAGAGGATATTACTTGCACTTCTAAGGTCATTGTGTTATATGGATTTGTTTTTCTTGGCACTGCATCCTACAAACACTGGAAATGTCACTCTAAATACACACATGTGCACACACATACAAACACACATTATGTATATATAGATATAGATAGAGACTGAGAGATGGATATACATATATGTGTATATATGTAGATAAATATAAATGTGTAGATATACAGATATGTAAATATATACATATACATACACACACACACACACACACACACACACACACACACACACACACACACACACACACACACACACACACACACACACACACACTCACACACCATCCACCACACAAACACACACAATCACTCTAGTACATGAAAGCAGGGGTGCAAGCCCCCCTGCAACCCCCATGTGGGAGGCTGCTCCCCACACCCCCCCACTTAAATATTTACTACACACACACACACACACACACACACACACACACACACACACACACACTCTATATATATATATATATAGAGAGAGAGAGATGTATATATGGTTTTCATTAGATTGATCCATCATGGATAAGATCCACCTGTATATGCTTGACCCTCTTTTATCAACACTGTATATGGTAGACAGTTATGTGGCAATGGATGATCCCCAAGGAAAGGGAATATGCCCCATCTTAAGGGATCATGAGATATTGGAGTTAGTATATTTAATTAGCAGGGGGTGTGGACCGCTTGCCCTCCTGCAATAACACTGTTTTAAGCAAGTTGATGTAACATGGAGCTCACCTTACTCCACTAGTAACATGGAGCTCACCTTACTCCACTAGATCCATATATAAATATCCATCTATATATAAATTGCGCATAAAATGAGCAACATGAATAGAACTTCTACTAATCTTCTAATTTCTGGCGTTAGTTACTTTAGAAGTTCTTACAATATTCCCTTATGCCAAGGATAAATCTGACACATAGGCAGCAAAAATGGTTGGCTTAAGATTTACAGACTTGCTTTTATGTTTATATATATATATTTCTCACTTTCTCTCCTATAACTTATAGCCCACTCTACCTACTACATCCAGGTCCCCTCTACTTACCCTTCTACAACTTACCCTCCTGCAAACAATGCTCCACTGAATGGCTCTCGATCTTCTCCTGCCCTCCTGTGTTCTGCTTCCCTGATATCTTACTGTGCTGCATTGCTTCTCCCCCCCCCCTCTCTCTTCCTCTTATCCATTTTTATAATCCTGCCTGTGACTCTGCTTTTCCGCTTTTCACTACATTGCATTGCTCACTCCTCTCTTCCCTCTCTCCCTCGCTTTCTCCTCCTCTTATCTAATTTTGTATCCTGTTCATGATATCTCTATCTTTTACCACCTAGCCCTACTCTGGATCTCTCTCCCCACTCCCTGGACCACTCCATCCATTTAGAAACTGTCTGCGCGTCAACTCCTCTCATACTGCAGAATTACAGCCCTTCCGGTCTGGTCCTGCCAGCACACATCCCTGCCCCACCCCCTCTTCCCATACATCCTCCTGGAAGTCATAAAACCCCTCCTAACCTTTGGGCGCCATCTTTAAACCTCACCCGTTCTCGGCTGCTGTGCGTTCTTGGCTAAGAGTGTGCTCCTACACTTTTTTGCCCTGCATTCCCCTTGGGACTTTGCCTGGGTGGACACCTAGACCTAACTAAAGTAACTAAACTCATCCAATTGCTCAAGCAATAATAACTACTCTGCTACCTCAAGCCCCTTTCTGGAAATTGAACCAAGAGTCTCCCAGAAGAACATAAGGAACTTTTTTGAACTGCATTCCCCTTGGAACTTCGCCTGGGTGGACACCTAGACCTAACTAAAGTAAATAAACTCATCCAATTGCTCAAGCAATAATAACTACTCTGCTGCCTCAACCCCCTTTCTGGAAATTGAACCAAGAGTCTCCCAGAAGAACATAAGGAAGTATGTGCATCTGCTGCAAACTTTAAACTACTGTATTTCTTAAACCCTGCTTGCTATCTCAGTACGCTCCCTGCCAGGAAAGCCAGCAGCCTAAACCCCTCTTATTTCTGTCTCTCTGTTCTCACCCTCATCTAGCTCCTTGAGTAACACTAGCTCCCTTCTCCCTTCAGTCCAATTTAGTCCAGAGACTGTCCTGGTGGGCTAAGTGCACTTCAGCATGTGTCCACTAGATGGCATCCCCTCCCCACTTTTATTGACTTTAATTCACTCACTTCTTGTATTCTCTTAAGTTCTACATTCATTTCTCACTTTCTCTCCTATAACTTATAGCCCACTCTACCTACTACATCCAGGTCCACTATACTTACCCTTCTATAACTTACCCTCCTGCAAACAATGCTCCACTGACTGGCTCTCGATCTTCTCCTGGTTTCTTCCTGCTCCGTTCGCCCTTCGGGCTCACTCCGCTCCCCTACCCTGCCCCCAAATCTCACCTGCCACTAGCACCTCTACCTATATCCCTCTTGTAACCACACCCACTTCCGTTCTACACCAATCAGTCTCCAATACTCTAAAAACACCCTTTACCTTCTCCCGCCCAAATTAACTTCATTCAACTCTCCAAGAATATCTCACCCAGACTATAGGTCTCTATTCTCCCTCTAACACCCACTCCCAAACCTCACCCCCTCCAACCCTGCATAACTCTATACTTCCTCACTACTAATCAGGCATTTACCAGCTTCTCTTTATAAAATAATCTCTTATATACATATATAATACAACTACAACATTACACCACTAAGCAACCTTATTCAACATGCTCTTAAAACCTTCATCCATCTCCATTTTACTACTACTACTTCTTACATTTTCCTATCTTCACTACCTCACCCAACCCATTACTTCCTACCATTCACAATTCTTCCATGTAACCAACCACCTTAATTCCCCTCTCTCACACTCACACTCACCTATTTCTCCCCATGTATATCCTATAAAAAACTCCTATTTTTCCCATACAAACTCATCACCTCTCAAAAACACTCTATCCCCATAGCAACCAGTAACTCCTTCAGAATCACAATAGAACCCAATCTTTTTACTAAGCTGTTCAATTACCTCTCTAACCCAATCCTTCATCTGATTACCAGTCTTTAATCAGGTGATATCCATCCCAACCCTGACCCCCCCACCTCAACCACTATACACAAGTCCATATTACTTACTTCTTTAAACTCCCAAAGTATAGTTAACAAAGTCCCAACCCTCCATGCCTGGCTCATGCATAATAAAGATGACATCCTATCTATCTCAGAAACATGGTTAAAACCCTATATAAAAGACTCTGAAATAATTCCACCTAACTATTCTATCATTAGAAAAGACAGGTCCCACAAAAAAGGTGGAGGAGTAGCTCTCCTATACTTATCCTCCTTGCTAGTTACTCCCTACAACAAATCTATTCCACACTTTAACAACGCCGAACTACTCCTCACTCTGCTTCAAGTAAACAAACACAAACACATATGTCTAGCATCCCTCTACATCCCCCCCAGGGGAAAATATTTCCACACTTGAAGATATCCTCTCCTGGCTCTCCAATAACATTAGCAATGAAACCATAATCTTAGGAGATGTAAACATTAACTGGGCCTCCATTCAGTCTCCAACTAACTCTCTTAACATCAACCTCTACAATTTTTCCCAGCTAATCAACTCTGTAACATGCCCCTCAAAAAACCTCTCTAGCGGCAGTGTTCTAGACTGGATTCTAGTCTCACATCCCCGCTATTTTTCTGACAGTGGCACTCTTCTCGACCCCCTAAGTGACCACATACCCATCTTCACTCACCGTCTCCCCTCAATCCCATATCACACCCATAATTATATTACTACCCGTAACCATAAAAACTTTAACCCAACAACCTTTTCAAACTCTCTAAAAGCAATAAACTGGAATTGTCTAAAAACATTATCTTTAGATAATGCAGTTGCCCACTTCAACTCAACATTCTTAAAACTACTAGACTCTCACGCTTCTTTAAGGACAAAGAGAATAAAAACTAAATCCGCCCCTTGGCTTACCAAAAACACGCTAGCAACCATGCGCCATAGAGATAAAGCCTGGGCACTGTATCAGAAAAACAAGAGCACCCCCTCTCCACAATGAATACAAAACACTTCAAAATAAAGTAAAAAAGCTTATCATCTCTGATCGACAAAATTACTTCTCTACACTCCAAAACAATAATAAAACAAACCCTCAGAAATTCTGGAAAGGTATCTCTACCCTCCTTAACCCCAGCAAACCACACACCCCCACCCCAGACCCTAATGCTCCAGAATTAGACTTAGCTACTCAATTTAACTCCTTTTTCATTGAATCCATTGCCAAATTAACCTCCTCATTCTCTAGTACCACCTCATTCTCTAATACACCCCCACCCTCCCCTACCAACAATCTACCCTGCACTGCTACTCCTCCCTCATTCCCATCTACTAACTCTCTATCCTCTACCTCTTCTCCTACTCTAACTTCCACATCATCCTCACCACCCTCTAATACTCCCTCTCCCCACTCACCTCTATTCTCATTAAAACCTATACCCACTTCTACCATAAAGAAACTCCTTCAGAAATTGAAGCCATGCATTAACGCACCTGATAACATCCCTTCTTACTTTCTCAGCATAGCTGCTGAAGCAATTGCCTATCCCATAAGCATTTTAATCAACCGCTCCATCCAAGAATGTACAGTACCCCAAATCTGGAAACAGGCCTTTATCATACCTTTACATAAAGGTGGCAACAATAACAATGTTACTAACTTCTGACCCATTGCTATCCTGTCTCCCATTTCTAAACTTCTAGAAAAGTGTGTCCAACTTCAACTCCTACCACATCTCTTAGATAATAACCTTCTAACTCCCACACAACATGGATTCAGACCAAATCATAGCACCATGACAGCCCTCCTCTCCTTTCTTGAAACTGTAAATAAAGCTCGTGACTCTGGCCTAATTGTTTCTACCCTACTACTTGACCTCTCTAAGGCCTTTGACACTATCTCACACAGCCTGCTCTTAACCAAACTCTCAAAACTTAACCTATCTCCCTCCTCTTTGAACTGGTTCTCCAGCTACTTATCCAGTAGATATCAAGCAGTAAAATGGAAAAAAGGCTACCTCCTCATTTCTTAATGCCCCCACCGGAGTCCCCCAAGGCTCCATACTAGGTCCCCTTCTCTTCAACATATTTATAAATGATTTCCGCAAATCTATCTCATTCTCAAACATCATCCAATATGCAGATGATTCTACCATTATCTGCTCTGCCACATCTACCCCCATACTCCTAAAGCTTACGCAAGATGCTTTTTCAATCACTGAGCAATGGATGAAAATAAACCACCTAGCACTCAATGCTTCTAAAACCAAATTAATGGTATTTCCCCCCTCTAAAGTCACTTCTTTCGATATAAACACATTCTCGATTACTAGTCAAAATAACTCACTTCTGGAACTGGTGTCAGAAGCCAAGTTACTTGGGGTCCAAATTGACAGCCAGCTTAATTTCAACTCCCATCTACAATTAAATATAAAAAAAAAATATCAAAAAGTAGGTATGCTCTACCGACAAAATCAATACCTTTCACCCACCACTAAAATCACTCTCTCTACTTCCTTTCTTATCCCCTCCCTTCTCTATGGAGCTCCACTCCTAACTAATCTTCAGTCCTCTCTAAAAAAACAACTTTCCTCTTGCTACAACAAAATCGCCAAGTTCGCTAACAGCCATAAGTCCTCCACCCACCACTGTTCCTCTCTCCAAAAACTAAAATGGCTAGAACTACCCAGTCATCTCACCTATACTCAGCTAACTCTTTCCCACAAGCTCATTTTCAACCCCTCTCTCTGTCCCTCCCTGTCTTCTGCCTTTAAGATGCACCTACCTGATAGAGTATTAAGATCAAACAATCAAAATCTATTAGAAGTGCACAAACCAACTCGTCCCCCAGGCAAAAACCTACTATCCTATAGCCTAGCTCGCCTTTCGAACTCACTACCACCATCCATTCACACCACCTCTAACCATTATATGTTCAAAAAATCTCTTCACGCACATCTAGTATCCCAGTGGGAATGCTCTTGCTCCCACCCCACATAACTAACACTGGCAATTTTCATCTTCCTTCTCTAACATGTTTACTCCAGCAATTTTCCTTATTATTTCCCCTAATTCACATTATTATTCCCATGGTATCTGCAAAGAATGTACTAGACTGCACCTATTAAGTTTATGCTTCTTAAGTAATAACTACTCTGTATCACTTTGCAATATTCCTTTTCTTAGTCTATAACACCTCCAAGTTTCATCACTAGTCTGTATTGTTTCTAATGTTTGCTGTACTTTTGAAATTAATTGCTTGAATGTTTTACATTTGTATAATTATCATTAGTAACCTACTGTATGTACCTAGTTTGTTTTTGGAGCTTTTCCTCCCCAGGACTCCATTGAAAATGGGTTCATTTTGGCCCAATGGACTATCCTGGTAAACCAACTGCAAATAAATAAAATAAATAAATAAAAATGTTTCAGAGTACTAGCAATTGCATCTGTCTTAAATTGACCAGATAGAGGTAAGTTCACAATTTCCCATCCAGTTGTCAAGGCTTCATTTGAACAGGATCAGGAATGAACTCTATTTTACATGGATGGGGAGCCTACTCCACAGAATGGGACTCCTTTGGGACATCTGTCTCTCCACTTTCTGTTTATGTAACTGTCTGTTTATGTGACAAGTGAGGTTCATATCCTGGATCTAGTGTTTCTAGTACTGTTTGTTTTGCTCATGTGCAAGAGATCCATAATTATTTGCCTTTCCTTGTGCTTATTTTGAAAAAAAAGTGCATGTTGCCTTTCATTATCTGTTCTACTGATTTACTTGCTCGGAATTCATTGTCCAGCTAGCTGTTGGATAAAGTAGTGTATTTGTACAGTCTACCAATCACTTTTCTGTGTTTTTATATCAAGAGGACAGTGGATTTTCCATCTAGTGGCAGTCAGTAGCCTGGTCTGTATAGGTTAAGGAAGCACACTAGAGATTCCAGCATGATGTTGTTTTATTGGTTGGAGGGCTTGAATTTGAATTCATCCTGACAAAATCGCTGAAAGCTCAAATTATTGAAAACTCATTTCACCAAATCTCATTTCACTGAAGTGAAGTACTGGCACTGTGTAGTGTACTGTAAGGCAAGTAAAAGTTATATGGCCTTTTCCCCACTATAGTGCAATCCTGGAGTTAGTATATAGTTATGGGGGGGGTGTAGACCCCCCCCCCCACTTAGTTGTGTATATATTGTCTTCTGGGAAGGGTTAGTCATTAGTGTTGTAAGTATGCATGTCTATGGTTTAAAATGTATTGTTTTGAAGCTTTTGGTGAAATATAATGGAAAAGTAAACTACGTGAGGGGCTATGCCCCCCAGAACCCCCCAATGTGTGGGGCTGTGCCCCCCCCACACCCCCTGCTTATATATACTAACTCCAGGATCTCACTACAGTGGAAAAAAGGGCATATACCTTTTACTTGCCTTACAGTACTCTACACAGTGCCAGTACTTCACTTCAGTAAAAGATTCAGCGAAATGAGTTTTCAGTAATTTGAGCTTTCAGCGATTTGGTGAGGGTAAATTCAAATTCAGTGAAATGAGCTTTCAATGGAACAAAGTAGACCCATATATATATATATATATATATATATATATATATATATATATATATATATTGAAACATTTTATCTGAAGTATCCATATTCATCAAAGATACCCACACCTCCAGGTTAGTGGCACTGCATGAAGGATCGGAGACCATCCATGTGCAACTAACAGTGGGCAAAACTGCCTTTCAGTTTGTAGCCTGCTACAGACCACCCTCCCAAACTCAGGAACCCCACTCGGCTTTCCTGAGAACACTGGAGAATATGAAGGTCTCTCTGAACACCATTATATTAGGTGACTTCAACTACCCAAACATAGACTGGGAGCACTACTCAAGCCCCAACACCCTCTCCCAATGGTTCCTAGAATTTATAAACTCAAATGCTATGGAACAACTGGTCACCACTCCCACAAGAGGGGAAAACATATTGGACCTGATCATCACCAAAATGGGGACTCTATGTTCCATACCAGAGGTATACCCCTCATTGGTAAGATCTGACCATAAATTAATCTCACTGGACATCCATATCCCGTCCCCACCCCCAGCCAAGGAAACCACGGTGAAGAACTTCTCAAAAGCAAACTTCACACTTCTCAAAACCGAGGTGGAATCCTTCAAAGCCCCCGGGCCAGTGGAAAATATGGCCCAAACCGCAGAATCCTTTACAAACGCTTTCTATGGACACCTACAGGAATGCATGGATCATGCTATCCCAAATAAAACCAAGACTCATTTCTCCAAAGGCAGGAGACCTGTCTGGTGGACCCCAGCTATAAATAAGCTATGCAACAGAAGGAGGAAGCTACTACATGATAGAGCAATATCCCAAAAAGGGAAGGCGTCTCTGATCAGTACTAGCAAGAAACTACGATCCCTCATAAAATCATCTAAGGCCAGCTTCGAAAGACAAATTGCACAAGATGCTAAAGATAATCACAAGGCCTTCTTTAGTTATGTCAGGAACCTGGGTGGCAACTCCCAGATATGCTCTGAGTTGGTTCAAAATGACAAAAAATACACTGAACCCACAGACATTGCCAACATCCTGGCAGACAGGTTCAGTGCAAACTTCTCCCTCCCTTCCCCCCCAAAAGAGCAAATGTCTATCCCAACAAAGTGTAGCCTCCCTGACATCACAGATGCACAGGTGAGAGCTGCCCTCTCCAAAGCAAAAAACACAGCATCAATGGGACTGGACGGTGTCCCAGGCTGCGTCTTACATGAACTCCAAGAAGAACTGAACCCTCACATAAAGTCACTGTTCAATCTCGGCCTTACTACAAGATATGTACCCAAGGAATTGCGTACAGCAACAGTGGTCCCACTCCACAAAGGTAGTGCCACAACGGACCCTGGAAAGTATCGCCCTATAAGCCTGACTAGCCTGGTCTGCAAAGCTATGGAGCGTATCATCCTGAAACTCATAAACAAAGACATTGGGAACCTCCAAACACAGGATCCTACCCAATTCGGCTTTGCTAAGGGCAGATCTTGACTCTTGAACCTGGTCGACTTCTTTGAAACAGTCACCAAGGCCATAGATGAAGGGAAGGTAGTCCACATAGCCTACCTGGACCTCGCAAAAGCCTTTGACACAATACTCCACTCGGGCATCATAAATAAGCTCACCAGCTTAAATATCAACCCCTATGTCACAAGATGGGTTGCAAACTGGCTCAGGGATAGAACCCACATAGTCAGAATTGCAGGTGCCATGTCAGACTCTAAACCAGTTACAAGTGGCATCCCACAAGGCTCAGTCCTGGGACCTCTCTTGTTTGGTATATATTTCTCTGAGGTACAGGCTAACATGGGAGGACTATGGCTCACCAAGTTCGCAGATGACTGCAAGCTGGGTGCCATAATCGACTCACCGACTGACACAAGCATCCTCCAAAAGGGTCTCACAGAGATGGATAACTGGTGCCAGAGCCATGGCCTAAAGCTAAATGCCAAAAAGTGCATAGTCATCCCCTTTGGGAAAAACAAAGTGCCCACAAATTAACACATAGGTGGTAATCCATTAAATACGGAAGAAGTAATTAGGGATTTGGGGACCCAAGTAGATAGCAATCTCTCCTTTGACAATCACGTTGCCAAAGTGATTAGAAAGATCTTCTATATAGCCCACCTTATCATGAAAGGGTTCACATCTAGATCAAGAGAGGTCATTGTGCCCCTCTACTCATCACTCATCAGGCCCATAATTGAATACAATGCCCCATTTGGGATGTACCTTACCCGACACTTGCAGCAACTGGAAAGACCCCAAAAGTACCTCACCAAGAGGATCAAGGGACTCAAACAGATGCCCTACGCAGTTAGGCTAAAGAAACTCCAGCTCTACTCAGTTGCTTACCGCCTACTCAGAGGCAATCTGTGCCTGACGTATAAAGCCATGTCCAACCCAGAATTAATGGACATGCTCCACCTCAGGAAATCCAAATCCCTTAGAGCTACATGCTCCAGGGACTTAAACCTCAGCACAGAAATAAATAGGACATGCTGGAGGGACAGATTCATATCCCAGAGGCTCCCCTCACTCTGGAACAAAATCCCAATCCATGTTAGGCAGAGTCCCTCAATGACCCTCTTCAATAGAAATCTTGACGAGTGAATGGGAGATCGTAGGTTTACCCCTGGGATCTCTTCTGTGTCCCTACTAGACAGAGGCACAGTAAACTAACCTCAAAAGGGCTATCTTCTGTGACCTACTATACAGAGGCACAGTCAACTAATCTAAAAGGGTGGCGAAAGCCAAACACACTCTGGCTAGGCTTATAAATGCCCTAGGGCAGATAGCCTGGTATCAACCTATGAACCTATGAACCTATGAACATGATTCATATATGTGGCAAAAGTCACATCTATTACATAAAGTCTAGACTTAAGAGCCACCTTTCCTCCTACCATTAGTAACATAGGCTAATACTTAGACAATATAATTACACACAGCAGGACGATCATGATTCTCTTCAACTGTCATTCAGAGATAGTAAGATTAAACTGTCTCAAGTATGCATGTGCTTTTTTTTGTCAGCACTTTTAACAATCAACCTTGACTAGGGCTGACCTACCTTCTATGGCCTCACTGAGGATCTCTGGAACTCAGTAAAAGAATATCACAGTAGAAAATAATAGAGTTAAACACCACCAATATGTAAAGCTTTCTAGAAACATGGCCGTCTAGGAACTTTATAAAAATGTACGTAATTGGCTATTGTACAAACGGTTTACTATCAAAATTGTGAACGGCACTACGTCGACTGTCATATAGTCGAACATGGAAGTTCAAAATCAGTAATGTCAAAGACAAAATAATCAATCTAGGAATGGTTTTAACATGGGTCGAGGTAGGGGAGATGTTTGTAGTTCGGAATACTACTGAACACCTACCTCGACCATATTATTGTTCATAAACATCTATTCCTTTGATTTTTATATTGTTACGAACTGAATCTGCCAATATTTCAATAGGCAGAGCAAATAGAATCAGTGACATGGGACATCCTTATTTAGTGCCTTTTGTTATATGTATAGATTCAGAGGTAAAAGGACCTAAATTGACATATGTTAAATTATTTGTATAGATATTCTTTAGGAGATGAATAAAGGATGCAGGAAATTCAAATAGCATTAGGATTTTGAATAAATAGTCCCAATTTAGGATTTCTCTATATCTAACCCAATTATGAGTGTTTATTTTCTTTATTAACATAATCTACAACATAAATGATCCTTTTAATATTGTCATGTGTGTGTCTATGATATATAAATCCAGTTTGATCATTATTTATTGTTTTGGATAGTGATATTTTCATTCTGTTAGTTAATATTGTCATAAATATCTTATAGTCATTATTTAATAATGGTATAGGTCTATTTGAGGTAAACAGGTTTGGGGATCTGATTTCCTTTAGGATTGGTGTGATTAAGGAATATCTCCAAGAGGGTGGTATTAAAGCTTAAGATTGAATTTCTAATAGAATTTTATGGAAGAGGGATAGTATCTTTGAAGGAAAAAGTGTATATATTTCCATAATTATGCTATCTATACCTGGAGCTTTATTATTTTTACCCTCTTTTATTGTAACCATAATTTATTTATAGGATATGGGTGCTTACAGATCTAGTTCTATTTTTTTCTGGTAATTTGTTTATATTAGAACATTTTTCATCTAGATTTAATTGCTCGATATGTACATTTTCTTTTTGGAAATGTTCCATATAGTGATTTCTAAAGGCATCGATAATGTCACCTATATCCAAAACATTTTTATGGAAGATACTTTTAATGTTATTAGCTTTTGATTGTATTTTGATTCTTGAGGATAAATTATGTAGATATTTGGGAGAAGTGGCCAAGGTATTAATTTTTAGTTTTTCTAAAGCTAAACTAATTTTATGTGTTAGAATTTCATTGTATTTATTGTTTAATACTTCTACTTTCTTTTTCATCTCCAAATGTTTTTGATTATTTCAGCTTTTACTGACAAAAGTTTAGATTGTAGATCTAATAACTCAGAATCCCATTCTCTGATTTTGTTATACCAAATTAGGGTTTTACCATATTTGTAAGCTTTTAATAAGTCCCGTATCATTATTTTATTTATCTCTGTGGTGTAATTAATATCTAAAAAGAACTGTAATTCAGATAATAACCAGGGTTTGAACTCTTTAATTTTAGTTATATATGCTGGAATTCTGGAGTTAAAGATTAATGGTTTGTACCCATTTTGAAGTTTTAGTATCAATGAATTTTGGTCTGAAAAGGGACAGGGAGTGATTGAGAAATTATTGATTTTAGAGTGTAAGTCATGGGCAGCAAATATTTTATCTATTCTAGTTTGGGTACCAAATCTGTGATCTTGATGGGAAAACAACAAAGATTTATCTTCTTTAAATTTGAAAGTATCTACAAGATGAAATGATTCTACCCACTTGTTTAAAACGTTTGATACAGCAGGTGTACGCAGCGGTCTTTTATTTGTAGTTTCAGAAATATCAAATATACTGTTAAAAATCTCCTCCTAATATTAAGTTGCCTTTATAATTATTGGAAATGAAATCCAAGTGTTTTTAATAGTTCCTGTTCCAATGCCTGAGAACCAGTATAGATTGGCTAGGGTCCATATTCTGTTATTAAATTTAACTATTACTAATGCCATAAGGCTTTCTTTATCTTCATACTTATAAATGATTTCTGGGTTAATCACATTTGTTTTTCATAAAATTGTTACCCCTTTTGTCTTTGTCTTAAAAGTGGATTGCACCAATATCATATATTCCTTAGGATTCCAGTTGTAATTGTCTTTTGTTTTGAAATGAGTTTCTTGAAGGAAGACAATCTGTGCTTTGTTCAGTTTTAAATGTTTCAGTAGATTTGATCTCTTGCTAGGATTGTTTAAGCCATTGGTATTTAAAGATAATAAAGTCAAATCCATCTTAGGTTATTTAGACTATGTATTTTTTGTTTTATTGTGACTATTAAACATGTTCCTCTGATAACTAGAAAGTATATGTTTGAGCTTTTAAAGTAAATTATCAGTTTTATACTTTGAGAGTTCACCAATAAAGTAATGTTTTGGTCAGGCATATTAAAAATGTTTTTGTGAAATAACAAATTTAAATTAATAAATGTTAACAAAACTAAGATCTGCACTAGCCATGAAATGAAAATCATTCCTAATCTGATGGATAAGCCTAAGTTAATCAGATTGTCACTCATACCTTGACAATCCCAAACATCTGAGCTCCATAAATTGAATTGTCATATGGAGAATATTGGTAATAGGAATAAGCAATATTTGTAGTATTTTGAACAGATATAGTACTACTGTAGATTAGACAGAATTATAACACAGTATAAATGTCTACTTATTGTATAAGCAATTAATAGTTACATGAAAGATAGATGACAAGCAATTTAATCATCGTAAAGTAGGCTGTATCATATATAAAACCTCAGTAAAAGATTATAGCACACAGTTATTTAACATATTCACCCTTATTGATGAAGTATTTCACAACCTATTACTTAACATAAATAGATGGTAATACTATTTATATCTAAAGTTTATAATACAATGTATTTTACTGGATATATCAGAAGTTATATTTCATTGTTTGCCAGCATTTAAGTAATCACTTTGTTACTAACTTACTTGAAAGCATCAAGTTTGTTTTATGTGAACATTGATGAAAGTTAGGGCATTTTAATTATCAGTGCATCCCTCTTCCCCCCATTTCCTACCCGTAAGGATTTTCATATCTGTCATTTCTTATTATAAAATGAGTGAAATTATAGGTTAAAAACAACAGATTCACTTATCGTGATTAATGATTACATGTTCCCTTTCCATATTCATAAATTTCCATTTTATGGCATATACTGAAACTTTTTAGATTTAAATGGCAACATTCTATTTTGCGTAACCAGCAAAGGTTAAACTGATTATTGCCAATTTAATACTATTTGTTCAGAATGTGATTGTTACATTCTGTGACATTCCTAGTTCAGGCTTCTATTGTTTCTCTTGAACAACTTTGTTAGTTTGATGTCATGTATAAAACATTAGTTACCTTGGTAACAGCTTAAGTATTATGTATGGTCAAGATGGATTACAAAAAGCAAATATATGATTTGTTATGCACATTTACTTATATGAGAAAATCATCATGCTTTGCCTTGATGTTCAATATAGTGTATGTCATTTATGACAAGTTACGTCAGTAGTGTTATTATACACAAGCCCATGTTATTAAATCCTGTCTTTAATATCTAAATTCAGCAAACTGCTTTAACTTATATGGTGATTATATATTTTATGTCTAGATTTACTGAAATCATACATTACATAAATATTCTGTGTTTTTTTTTTTTTTTGGTTGTTACTTAGTTATTTGAGAGACCACAAGTTGTAATGCTTATTCTTATTATTAGCTCCTTCCAAGCATGTTTATACAGTCCATAGACTTTAAATTATGAGACCATTTTAGTTTCTTATTTGTTATAAGTATATTTCCATCCTTACATATACACATATCAGTACTTCAAGCACTGGCAACAATGCCCATCCAGTTTTGCCAGAATACCATTCACTAGTTCATGTGGTGTGTTTCCAGGCTGTTGTTAAAATATCCAAATCAATATTTGTCCTGTTTCATTTTACCAGCCTGTTCCATGCAGTGGCCACTCAACACACCTTCCATTCTCACAGATATTTCCATGAAGGAAATCTGATGACTCTCTAGCACTTCCTGGCAACTCGAAACACCCCTAGAATCAGCTATCCCCATATGCCCAAAATGTCCGAGCAAGCTCACCTCTCAGACCACTGCAAAGGGTACTGCACAAAACCGAGTGCTCTTAGTCTTTCACAATAACTCTGACTTCCACTCTTATGTAAGTCCTTAATGTGTTTGGACCAAAATACATTTTAAATATAAAATTGCACTTTTTTTTTTATCAAGAATCAACTTAATGAGCTAACAAAGTGTTGGGAGACCATCAATATGTGTACATGTGGTTTAAAACAGACCTTTTATTATATATATTTTTTTAAAACCAAAAACTTCATTGCCGAAAATCATCTCGGAGGCTCCTCATAGCCGTCAAGCATTATTGTCATTCTGTCTCCGTTACCATAGCAACCTGGGAGCATCTGTTTCTGTTAGTGTGTCTGTGTACTGCATACCAGAGGCTCGCGATGCACCTGAAGCAAAGCTTCACTTCACTGCAACTTCAAGCCTAAATTCCTTCCCTTTCAGTAAGGCAGCAGTCAGAAAAAGAACGGAAAGCAACCAGATAAAAAAAAAAAACTTCCCAACAAGCTGCCACAATTAGAGATAACACATGCTTCCAGCCTTCCCACCTCTCACTCATCAGATGTATAAACAAGCTATTCTCTGCCAAAATATCCCAAAATCACAAGTTTTATCCACCCCCTTCCCCTGGATCCAGGCTAAAACACCAAATGTCTCTTCCTAATACACAAGCATCAGTAAACATCGATCACAAGCCGTGACCCACAGCTTCCCAGAGACAAAAACAGCAACATACAACAGCTGCCAGACACAGCTGTATCCACTCGCACCATGTCAGGCTTAATCAAACAGCACTTGAAGCTATGATACCTGCCATAATTGATAATTGATGTAGCGCGATCTAAGAGTTGGAATATATATGTACTGGGGGGGGCACAGTCCCCCACAATTGCAGTTTCGAGATCTGGGATTTTTGATAATGTCAGCGTTCAGTAAGATAAGCTTTCGTTTATCTAATATAGACCCGCATGCATCCATGCACACCATATCAGGATTGATCAAACAGCACTCAAAGCTATGATATCTGCCATAATTAATATTAACTATGTTTAGACAGAATAATAATGACATTTGTACTAGATGTCAGACACAGCTGCATCCACGCACACCATATAATGATTGATCAAACAGCACTCATAGCTGTGATACCTGCCATAATTGATATTAACTATATTTAGACAGAATAATGATGACATTTGTACTATAAGCTTGCTACTATTGTTTAACCAGGATATACATGACATTTCTAAATCATACTTTAACTGAAGAAGGCATTAGTCTCCATGACAACATTTTTTTTTCAAAACAATCTACTGTTACTGCTATTATATATGATGTTAATTTGTTACATTTGAGTCTGAATGCTGATGAATGGTACCTTGTTGAATTAGTTAATTAATTACTTAAATTAATGTAAGTAGAATCAATGAAAAATTAACAAGATAAGTATTCATTGAGTTCAAGTAGAGGAATAGAAATGTCTATGTTTGTATTATATGCTGCTTTGTTTGATTTATGTATAATGTAAGTAGTAACCCATCTTGATCTACCTTTGTTTATGAAAAATTATTGGACTCTTTGAATATTATGAATAAATCATTACTGTTTCTCAGTTGTTTAAGAAACCCTGCTTTTTTTAAATAAAAACAAATGACAAGTGATGTACCATATCAGATGATACTTTGACAGATGTAGTTGTAAGAGATATTTTTTGGGACAGCTATCTTGGAATCAGTTTTTTGTTTCTTCTTTTTAGCATCAGTCCAAGGAGTTGTTTCTTTTATTATTTTAAGAGTAGGGGCCCATCCATTCCATTTCTTCTGGGATAGACACTATGTTGTTTTTTTTTTTTTTTTTTTTTGATGAGTATAGTGGCTTCTTCTAAGTCATTAAATGTTCTCATCTCATTGGCAAAAAAGTATTTTTATCTTGGCTGGAAAGGGCAGCTGTGCTTTAATGTTGTTTTGTTTCAACAGTTTTATTATTGGCCAGACTTTTTACTTTGTACTGGTATTCTGGAAGAATAATCATTGTCAAACCTTATCAGGCTTTGATTGCATTTTAAGGGTTATTTTCTCCAAGCAGATTTTAATATTAGTTCCTTGTCCAGAAATGAAATAAATGTTATAACTATGGCTCTAGATAGAGTATTTGTTGAGCTAGAATTAGATTTCCTCAATGCTCTATGCGCCCTTACAATTCCAAATGAAAGTCTCTCTTTCAAGTCTAAAAATTCAAGATTCCAGGTTGTTAAGAATGAAATAATGTCTTCTCCTTCAGTGTTTTCAGGCAGACCAAAGATCCTTATGTTGTTTCTCCTTTCCTTGTTTTCTAAGTCATCTGTTCTGTTAAGCAGCCATGTATTCTGTTTAAGCAGAAATTCTTTGTTTTGGAATTCTTCCTCTTTGAGTCTCCATTCAATGTCATTTAGAGACGTCTCTATATTTGTTATTTTTGTATGATGTTGCTGTAATAGTTCCTTGAGAGTATCAGTCTGTTTTTGAGAATTTAATTTGAGGTTTTCTAAGTCATTTTTAAAGCCATCCATCTTCAAAGATAGTTCCTGTAAGATAAATGTCATCAATTACAGTTATTTTTTCAAAGCAGCATCTGGATGAGAATCCCTTGAGTTGTTCATATTCAGTGATTCGATATATCTCCAAGTTACTTGACCGGAATTTTTTTGTATATCTCCAGCAAAATTGATATTTATATAGTTTAGTAGTTTATCTATAGATTTCTGACATTTTAAGCTTGAAAATAATAAAATGTTCCTATACTATTATACTAGTTTATGGAGCTCTCAAAATTCACTGCTCTCAGTTGGCCATCTAGGCTCTGTCCCCTTGTCCATTCTTTTTTATGCAAAGCTGTCTACAGTACTCCCTCTACTAGGAACAGTTACATTTCAGTAGCTTACTGTTAGCATTTCTCATTAACATTATTAGTAGTAGACTATGGAATATTTGTTTGCAAACCGTATCATGTGTGCTGGTTAATGATGTTTCCAGCTACCTCCAGAAATGCTGAACCACTAGGCAGGCATTCTATTGATAATTTATATGCTTTTCTCTTCTTGCATTTGACCTTGAAGATTACCTCCCAGACGTTTAAAGCTCATTTGATTCCAGCAATAAGCAAGAGCTGATCAAACAAGGCCATTATCCAGGCAGCCAGAGGTGAACTTGTGTCCCTGTCTGTGGCCTATAGTTTATTTGTTTCCTCAAAGGAAGCATTCCATCCCTATAGTAAGAAGGTCTGGTTGCACCTCTAGACTGTGGCTACACATGTTTCAAGAATTGTTCAAAGATCAGGAAACTACATGGCACTCACTCTGTCGAAGCAGACACCATGCTTGATGTTGGCTTTGAGAATTTTTTTTTACATTTCATCCTTTACTCTGCTCTGTAAGCACTCTCATCACCATGACAGCCTTATATGATTCCTGCTGACAATGTGTGTGCTTTCACACACATCCAATGAGATGGCTAAGGACTGACAACCTGTGTCTCAAATTTCAAGCTATTTGCTTTCAGTGTATGAACCTCTGCTTGTTGGAGCATGTCAGCCAACTAGACTCTCAATCCCTCAAGCCAGTATGTGAGTGCCAGACAGTGGTAGCCATTTAATCTCACCTTCTTCCACCTGGCTTTTTCAACTCCACAAGTCTCGGTGTCATGGAGATGAGTGTCATTCCAAGGATTTAAATTCTGCAGACAATGCTTGGATCACTAGAGTGCACCCATATTGGCAGATGAGTATGGGATTTCATGACATGGCATGCGTCCTACACCAAGATGATGGGGTATCATTATCTAAATTAACAGCTCCTATGTTATGTAGTTGTCATCATCATCATCATCATGAATGTTTGACCAACAAATCTCAGGACTGCCTTTGATGGACACATTTGGCTTTTTAGTAACTTGCTCCAAACTCACTCTCACATGACACTATTGAAATATCTGCAACTGAAATGCCGAGTGTCAACGAGCCAAAAAAAGGTGACAGAAAACACAGGAGAAGAGAGAGTCTCAAAAATCACTCTCCTCCTTTGTTTTTGCAGGGTTGACAAGTCCCCCTGCACCATTCATGTTGGGGAGGGAGGCAACCCTCCCCAAACTTATATAAACCAATTCCGAGATCGCTATACCTCAGAGAAAAAGGAATATTCCAAGAAATGGCATCTCAGTCTTGGTAAATGTAAGTCTGTGACTTTGCCCATTCAGTCTCTGTATTTCAGGTCTCACTTTAGTGGATCCCAACATTTCAAATGGTTGCTAATTACTTAGATATGCCATAAGTGAAAGGCAACCTATGGCACACCATACTGTTAGCTGATGCAGACAGAGCAGGACAGAACCATAAAGTGGAAAATATATTCACTGGGATAGAGCAAGTTGGGAATACATACAATTTTATTCATGTAGATGAAAATACAGGTACACAACGTGCTTGGGAAGGCTGGAGATCAACAATTGTGTTAGTGATGTTGTTGAACTTGCAGACGTGAACCATAAGTAACATCATTTTCATGATGTCGTCATCTAACTACTACAGCTGCAGATATGCTTCCGTGTAAAGAAATAAATGTTTCCCCCTCATATATATAACATTAAAAAAAATAAAAAAACGAGAAAATCATGGTTATAATAAAGTAGTGTGTCCATGTAATTTTACAATAAAAAATAGTGTATGATCAAGTATGCCTCTGGTCTCTCATAGGATAAGTCTGGTGCCTGACAATCTCTGAAGGGGATGGACACAAAGTGTAGAATGGACAGGGGCAATGAATGCCACTATGCCATAGCACATAACATGGTGAAGAGATGATGATGGGCAGTAGGGGATCCAGCAGCTAGACAATGAAATAGGGTGTGCTGTAGGCCTACACTTGGCACATGGTCCTCAGTAAGATATACATGCTCACTGCATGGCATGGAGATTATATCTGAGGGAGAGAATATTCTAGGAGTGTAGCATATGACAGATGTTTTTCCATCAAAATGGATGCAGTCTCTGCTGGAAATAACCTCCCCAAAGTGCACGTATAATAAACTGAGACTCTATACAGTCTCTCCTAATATCCAAGAGCCATAGTTTATACAGAACAAAGGATTTGCTATGAATGACATACATCTATTTTTTTTTGGCTTTTAATTTCAATATATAGTCCTGGATTTAAAACATAATAATTGTATCAGTACCAAGTCTCTATCTGTCAGATACTTTAAGTGCATCTCTTATCTTGTACCGATTTGGTAATCTCATTATTACTTTTATGTATTTTTCTCTTCTGCAGTATGAACTGATGCTAACTATTGCTAATATTCCTCATGTTATATCTCCTGTACAACTTTACATTATTGTCATGCTTCTAATTTTATAAGATTGTGAACTATTTGGAGATTTCTCCTTGGGTCTCCACTGAACATGGGCCTTTGACTCAGTTGCACTAGCCTAGATAACTAATGTCAAATAAATAAATAAATAATCCCACACAACATTTGCTCTCATAAAATAAGCTTTGCCAATATGTATCATTGCTTATGAAATTTAAGGGACCTAACCACAGGCATGCTTATATAAACACTTGCTGGCTGAACGCATGAGGTATCTAACTCTTCTATTAGAAAACACCACCTACAACTAAAAAATTCGACATCAGCTGCTAACAACCTGCCACCAGAATATCTTTGAATCACTGCAGATGCTATAGCATACCATGTATCTGTAGTGATAAGCTACTCAATTAGCAAAAGCTACACCCCTGCCATCTGGAAGAAATCCCATATCACACCTCTACAAAGAGGGTGAACATCCACTGACCTCTCCAATTACCAGCCTATAGACATTCTATCTCCACTGTCAAAAATATTAGAAAATGCATTCATTCCTATTTCCTTTCCCATCTTTGCAATAAAAATCTCCACTCTGACACTTAACATGGTTTCCAACCTCACTACAGGCCACTACTGCTCTGCTCAGTTTTACAGAGATCACAAACTGTTATAGAAGCACCAGCAACTTAGCATCCCCCCTCCTTTTAGACATGTCAAAAGCATTTTACAGTTTTCACCAATGTCTTCTCCATGAACTATTCTCCATAAGACTCTCCCATTCATCCCTTAGCTCATTCCCCAGCTATCTCACCAACCGACTCAAGACTGTAAAGTGCAAATGAGATCGCTCCGCCTTCCTGTCTGTCTTTGTTGGCATACCTCAGGGATCTATTCCAGGCCCTTTACTGTTCAACATAGTCAGTAATAATCTTCACAAAACTGCCAAAGAAGTCACAATAGTACAATACACAGATAATGCCACGCTCATTTGCTCTTCACCGAGTCATCCACTGCTCCACAAGATGACCCAGGACTCCTTTTATTCAGTTGAATCCAGGCTAGATGACTACTATCTACTTTTAAATACTAGGAAAACAAATTAATGCTGTTTGTACCCAAATCTCTGTCAGCACAGAAACAATCCTTCAACATCATTTCAGCAAATAATACCTCAAAGGAAACAGTTTCCAACATAATAAAAGGAATTGGATCAGTTGGACAGGAAAACAAGAAAAAATACCTCATGCTTATCAAATGATTTATAAAAATCAGTGTATAGCAAGATTATATATTGCCCATTTTGAAGGAGGTAGGGGCCTCCTCGTAACTGATTACATGTATATATCTGCAGTTGTAGGCCTGCATATATATCTGCTGACCTCAGAAAATCCAAACATAGTGAAAGTTTTAAAATATGAGGAGAATAAGTCTAAGATGACTTCCCTGCTTACTTTAGCAGAAGCATATCCATGTCAAGTGGGAATGGAAACCATACCAGAAATATATAAAAATCAGCAGCAACTGAATGTGCCAGAAAACAAAAGAAACAATATAAGGTGAAAGATCAGATGAAAAGGCAAAAAATGGGGAAAATACCTAAATATAGTTGCAAGTACAAAAAATTCTTGGAAAAACCTCACGTTGATCAGGACAGTATGTAGGAATGCTTAAAGAAGAGGTGAATTTAAATCAGAAGATGAAAGATTAATATTGGTGGCCCAGGATAGTGGACTACGTACACATGGGTTTACAAAGTCCATTGAACATGCTGGAGAAACAGACAAATGCAGGTTTTGTAAAACAGATTTGTAAGCAGTCATACATCTTGTTGCTGGGTATTGAAAAATTAATTTTAACTGTGCCAAAAGCACTGTGCTGTTACCATGGGCGCCTGCAAGCAGGTGCAAGGGGATGCACTTGCACCCCCCTGGAACTGGCTGGCCAAGAAATTCATTTTATTTTAATTTAAAAAAACATTTTTTTTTAAAGGGCGTTCCTCTTTAAGAACGCCCTTTGCATCCATAGGCACCAGAACCATAAAGCGAGGGGGAGGGCGCTCCCCCCTTTTACAGCTGAAGACCTAGAAGACCCATGCACACTAACGTAAATTTAAACACAAAAGTGCGCGAAGGTTGCCAGAGTCACAATGATCCATTTATGCACTGCCATTTTTGTTTATATGCAGGCTGAGGTAAGGATTTTTCTGCCAGAGAAGTGCTCCATTTTGTTTATTTTTATACAGCAGAGGCTCCGTTTCTATCTCTGCAGGCTGAAGTAAGGATTTTTTCTTCCAGAGAAGTGCTCCATTTTGTTTATTTGTATACAGCAGAGGCTCCGTTTTGTTTATATACACACTATACTTAAATTTATGTTATTTATGAACAGTTAACAGGCTATAAGAAATTTACACATGTCACTTGAATGTTTTACACACAGGAACATTTATGAGCGATGTTTGTCACTCCAAACTCGTACTCATCACGAGGAACGTACCTTATGTGGGATCGTAAAACGTTCATGGTCCTCGAAGTTTCACACCGAAATGGGTCTGTTACACATTCAGTGTTAGCAATTTTTTTAGCTGATACCCATTGTAAAAAGAAATAAATCATATTAATTCAAATATCTTGTTTATAAGTAAAAACAGCATATTTAACCATCCTATGTCCTTCCTAGCTGAAGTCGTTTGTAAGATCTCAGTTTGTGTTCCACTTTATGATGGCTAATGTTCCTCATTTTGGAGATGGAAGGTTGAGAGCTATGCTCGTACTACCTTCAAAAATATAGACTAAAATGTCTGAAGCTCCTGTTGTTCTTAATTTATGTTGCTATGGGGACAGCATCAAGATGGCATACGGTTGAGTGTCAACGTCTTGTGGAGAGAAACTTAAAAGCGTAAACCAGTGTTTGATATAATCAGTACCAACTTAAAATGTAGGGGAAAGTTTACTTTTTAATTTTAGTCTGTAACAGAATCTTGCTGACATATGGATATGTCACAGAAATGCTCATATTTAGTCCGAAATGCTGAATATATGGTTTTGTGATTGTTGGGAAGTTTCCTTTTACAGAATGATGCAAAGACCGTTGCCATTTTCTGATCGTTACTCATATCCTTGTTATTACTTCGGAATAATTATGAAATAATGTAATCTTTTTCTTGCTCCATTTAATGTGGAAGTGTTTTTCTTATATTTAACAGGCTTTAACAGCCCTACTTACATATTTACAGCCCTTTATGTAAGCCGCACTGTTATTGTAAACATGAAGAACTAAGGAACAAGCTGTTGTCAATGCCCAGTCTTGGCTTGTGCTGTGCTGTTTTACTTTATATGCAGGCAGAAGTGCTCTGTTGTTTTTGGATTCATCTCTATGCAGACTCTGTTTACTAAGGTGTGTGTGTTAATCTCTATGCAGGCTTATGCTGGGTTGGTTTATGCACTGCTGTTTTAGTTTATGTGCAGGCAGACGTGCTGCGTTTTTCTAAGGTCCATTGTATTTAGATTAATCTCTATGCGGAGATTACATTTACTAAGGGGCGTGTGGATTAATCTCTATGCAGAGATTCCATTTGCTAAGGGGCGTGTGTGTGGATTAATCTCTATGCAGAGATTCCAATTTGCTAAGGGGCGTGTGTGTGGATTAATCTCTATGCAAAGATTCCATTTACTAAGGGTGTGTGTGTGTGTGTGTTTGTAAGAGGGAGGGATAGAGGGGTGTATGGGGGGGGGCTATACCTCACAATTATCCAGATTTTTGCCTCATATTTTCAGATTGCTTCTCATAAAATTGTGTTATTTCTGGCAAATCACTGAAGACTGAAGTTGAGTTTTAGACTTCATATCCTCAAAAAATGTATACTAATGCAAACGATTTTGTTCTATCCACTTTTTAAGGAGGTCAGGGGATGTATGTGTGTGACTCATACCTCTCAACTGTACAGATTTTCACAGAGGCTGAAGTATGTGTGTGTGTGTGCGAGAGAGAGTGAAATGCCCTATTTAGAGTTAGCAGGTGGAATTTATTTTCAAGGAATTGTGAGCTTCAAGGGAAGAGACGTTTACTACTGCTCATGCTAAGTCTGCTTAAAATGTGCAACTGCTTTGTTTGGCAAATGGTATCACTAGTGTGGTGTAGAATTTCAAAACAGTCTTAGTAGTGCAGCAGGTAGCATACTTGCATCTTGATGTAGAGGGCTGTGGGTTGTACTCCCACCACATGTAGATTTGTATTTTAAGGGAGTGCTGCAGTCCTGAGCATGCCCTCCTTTGGATGAGATGCCTAGTAACTATGAACCTGTGTTTCCACTTGCCACTTATTCCTATTGCAATATACAAGCTTAGCATTTTTTTAAATGTAACATAGGCAATTTATTGTTTAAGGGGAGCAGGCACTGAATTTGTTGATGAAACACTGAAATATAAAGCTGTTTTCTAGCAACGACCTCTCCATTAGTTTCAGATCTCTTTAATGTGAAATTATTCAGATGACTTTTACTTCTGCAGAGATTGTGCATATTGACTGATATTGTGGACTGTAATGATAGATGTTTAACTGGCCTTTTATGGTTGAAATGTTCTGAATTGGGCAATTTGTCATTATTGGTTCATATGTTTTGTTTCATTGCTTACTGGAAAAAATGTTCAAAACTATAAAACACACTAAGTGGTGCTGTATTAACAAGGGATATAATTCAATTATTATATATTATAATTAATACAATCAGGAAGGTGAATCAAAGCAGTTCTGCATGGTTCTGAAATATGTGCAAGGGGCCTATGATTTGAAAACAGTCCAAAGGTAAACTTAACCTGCCACTGGCCAGATGCATTTTTTTTGAATGTGGGTTTCAATGCTGTTTCAGTGAATGCGAGTTTCAAAGGTAGAGAAGTTTTAATGCTAAGTCTGTTTTCATTGTAAGACTATCGCTTTGTTTAAGTTTAGCAAATGTCTATCAGTGTTTGTGCTATAAAATAGGAAGTTACTAGGCTATTGACCTTGAGGCCCTAAAATTTGAAATAAAAGTTGTAAATTAAAACCGAATATCTGTAATCATTGTAGAAGTAAAGCATAAAACAGTATGCACACCGAGAGTTTTGAACAGTGTTTATGGCAACTGGGGAGAAATAGCCAAGTAATGGGATACTGGAATGGCTGTGTGTGTGTGTGGGGGTGGTGGTGGTGAAGGGGGTGGGGTTGGGGGTGGTGCTTTCAAGGGGGTGGGGCTGGGCAGTGCTCCAGGTTTGCACCCCCCCCTGCAAAAAATCCTGAGGGCTCCCTTGGCTGTTACTCTGATGCTTACTGTGATGGATTTGAAGTCTTCTTAAGACACTCACTCAGTCTTGCTGGCTGGATTCTGCTGAAATCAAAGTCTGGTTATAGTTGCATTCACAGTCTGTTGCATACAGAAACTTGCAGAATATACACTGATGAAGGAATATACTTTGCAGCACCTGTCTTTAAGAGCAGTAACCAATAACTTTTATAATAAACCACACATACTTCTGTTACAGCTTCAGCAAATGTTTTACTTTACTTCTCATATAGTACAGATGATGTGAGAGATATAACATTTACCTCAGGACAAAATGTGTCCCTACCAGTACCCCTAACATAACTGGATTTTATACAGACTTTATATATATATTTAGTTAAGCACTCCCTCTTGGTTTTGGAAAGATACTGCCTTGATGATGCAAATGCTGACACATCTGTTCTTGTGCAAATGCTGATAAGTAAACTGTTTTCAAGGAAACACCTTGTGTATTAGAAAAGCATATTTTTAAACTTTCTTAGAAAAACATGTCCTGTTGTCAGTTCTTTAAAGAAAGCAAATTACATTCTTGTCATGTCTGTAAGAAGTCAGCTTTCTTGATGTGTGTGTAATACACTCATAAGCAAGTTCCTTATTTTTTTAAGCCACAATCATTTAGTATGGATGCTAATCACATATTACTAAACTCTGTTTCTGCATTTAAGCAAGCTTTATCTTATTCCTTATTTATGTTGCATATTTGTAGCAAAGTTACATTTAATCTTAATATTTTGTTGAGCATAATCTTACAATCCCCTCTTTTTATTTTTTATAGAAATCACTTTAAGAAACAAAATCTTTAGTCTTCTTTTGATACACAAGTCAAAATGCAATTTTACAGTTAATACAATTATATAAAGTATTACTACTAAAACTGAATATATTTAACAACTTTTTCTTTTACAGCGCATTCTGTGAAAATATTTTATCAGTTATGAGCTGTGTCTGCTTTAGTTTTATTTTTTAACTTGATTAATTTATTCTTTTGCAATCACATAATTTAATTTATGACTTAGTACTCTTTTATTAACTCTTTGCGCCTGTTGAATTAACTCTTTACTTTTCAAAAACTATGTGCTACTGCATTTATACACTGCTGAAAATATACAGTCTCAATGTCATTTTAACCATAATATTGTGATCATGTCTCTGAACTGTCCATTAACATCTTGGTTGACAGTGAAGTGAACATAAAGTACTGAACTGGGCTTAGATAATAAATATTTGAATGCAATTATTTCAGTATATTTAATACTTGAGGATTAAAAAAAAAACATGATGCATATACTAAAGAATGTTATGTACATATTAGTACATTAGCTGTATGAATACAATATTTTAATATAATTTTCCTTTAACTGGGGTAACCAATACTAGTACAGATAAAATTATGGTCCAAAAACTAGTGATAAAATTACAATTAGTAATAAAATTACTACTTGACAAATTACTTTTGAACTTATTACAATGTATCTTGTACAGTATGTATGTACACCGACTGTTTGCTATTCATGCACTTCAGTCTAGCAGCTATCCTGGACCCAATTGTTTTTTAAACATGGTTTTTCACACATATTAGTTACTAGACATTAATTTAATTTGTACTGAATTATTTTGTATTTGTACATAGTCCAATCTACAAATTTAGTAACATTAACATCAAACAAAATCTTGGAAAATGCTTATGTTTCTTTAGAAGTATCTAGTGAAATTGCCACCAGAGGCAACTATGCTTTTTGCATACCAACATTGTCTTGCCAAAAACATATTAAAAATAATGACCATTCTTGCTCAATTTTTACATATCTTTACTCTCTCTTGTATAGCTTTACAGTTTAACAGGTTGTAAATACAATTTAATACTAAACAATACAATAATAACTAGAATGATAGCTATTAGAAACTTGTAAAATATCTTACTCTGTCAGGTTTAATCTGTTTACCAATATTTGTAATGCACTAATACCTGTTCCCCCCCCCCCTGAAAGAGTATTGTCAAGAAGGAATGAGATATTTCTTCCTGTAGCTTTATTTTATACCCTTTTGCAATACTGCTCACAGTCAGTGTAAAACTGAAGAAGTACCCTTCCCCCTGTAGTACTGCAGCACTGTTTATCTTTTATAATATATGTCAGCCCAACACTTTGGTTATACATTTGCTTTATTAGGTTATTAAACTATAGACCTTTGTCTGATTTGATCATTTTTTGTCTGTTTTCTTTTCTGTTGCCTTTGCTGTCTACTTCTACTAGTAGTTATTTGTACCCTCCTGTATACCTTATTTAAACTGTATGTATACTATAACCCATCTGTTGGCTACACTTGATGTAACTGAGGTTTTTTTTTTTTTTTTATTATCAGTGACATATATGCACAATTGTGATGTTTTATTATAATTACCAAATAGTGTTGCATGTGAACATTTTAACAATTATGTTTTAATAACAATAAGTTTTTAGAAAAACTCAAGCCACTTGTCTGGCAATCAGTCTTGTTTCTTATCTTATCTTTTCAACATTTCCTGTAACTATTCATCCAGTCTAGGAAGGTCTGAGCTCACATTTCAGTTAACCCTTTTAGCATTTTTCCTTTAATCATCTCTTAGTAAAATGCAGTTAGAAAACACTTATTATTATATTTGTGATGTCTATAACTATGCAAACTAAACATTATTTTACAATTAGTTTACATATTTTTTAACTTTTGATTTCAGTATTTTTTTTATTTATTTAACTGCTCTGTCATTCATTTTACAAAGATTGCTTGACTAATACCATCTGTGATTTTATTTCTTTTTTAAAATTCAGAAATGTGTTTGGTGTTACTATACAATTATAAAAAAATGTAAAAATAAATAGATATTAACTTAACTAACACGTTTATATTCACATTATTTATATTTGCTATTGTCTGCCTGTTATTCTTGTGCATTGTATAAAAAGAAAATACATGCATGTCAGTCTTGTCACTTTAAATCTTTACTCTTATTAACTATTTTTTATTTCATATGCTGTACTTTACTGTAGTACTGATAAATATCTTGCTTTAATTGAATGGAAGTTTTAAACATTTGAGAATGATTTCTATTTTACCATCCTACCATGTATGCTTAACCATTTTCAAAACACAAACATATTATAAAATATATCTCTTTTGTACAGATCAGCTGTGGTTTCCTGCTCTTTCCCAATGTATGTAGGAAGTCAGTCTCTGTCAGTTTAGCTAGTCTGTTTTCTTCATCTTGCAACTGCTGTTGAAGAGTTTCCTTATGGTCTGCCTGATATGTCTCAGGAAAATGTTCTGCTGAATCTGAAACTCCTAAGCACTTTTGAAAAAATGTTTGTATAACTTGTCTAAACTTCCTGAACTCATTATGTCTGTCTCTTAGAAGTTTATTACATTCTTTTGTAACAAAATGTACTAGAGGTCCTGTCAGTAACTGATTTGACTCCTGTTGGCAGAAGAGCTATATTCTGAAAGGCATAATAATGTGGCAAGACTGTTGCATTGGGGATTGTGCAAACACTATAATACGGAAGTCGCTGAGAACCATTGGAAACATGATTCACAAAGCATTATAGAAAAGGGTGACATTTATATCACAAGGGACCTCCCATTACCAAGAGTTCAAAAAATTAGATGTGAAAAAAAAACAGATATCATAGTCCATGAAAAGAAGACAAAATTAGCATTGATCACTAAAATTGTTACACCCAGTAACTACAGTGTCTTATGTACAGAGAGACACATTATCATAAAATATCAGGATTTACAGACAGAAATGCGGGCAATGTGGAAGAAGGATACCCAGACAGTTCCAATAGTACTAGGAAAAATGGGTCTTTTAAAAAAGAATTCGCAATCGTAGTAAGATATGTTACAATACTTCCAACTCTGTATGAATTGCAGAAGGAGCTAGTTTTGGGCACTTAGGGTTTCTGTTTGACAACTGAACCCCTGCTTTATCTCAAAAGTCCTTCTCAGCATTATTATACATATACTGTCTGTACACTAATTTGGTGGTAGTATAGAAATATGTATTATCATGACAAGGTCATATACATCCTCAGGTTATACAGACAACTGAGCATATGCAGTGCCTGCCTGGATCCCTGCAATGGCTCCAACACTGTAGATCATTGTGTGTATTGTTCCTAGTCAGCCACTGTAGCTAAATAGCATGTGCATATAAGTATTGAGCATGTGTAAGAACAGTGCCATTTTGTACAGTCAACCAGAGAGAATGCAGGCATGAATGGAGATGCACATGTGAGTGTGTTTGAAGTAATGAGTGAATCAGTTAGTTTAAATGCATGTTCCAGTCACAGTTCTAGAGAAATATACAGGAGTGAAGTCACAAACAGGTCAGTGGCTATTCAAACATATTTAAACTCATTTAAATTTTTCAGTCACCTAATGTGAGGCAAAGCATTCAAAACATGCAAAATAATTACCAAGATAAACTAAATGTCCGAAATTGCAACATACTGGTAAAAACATTCAAAATAAATAAAAAAGTGCTTGAGACAATTTCCAAAATGTTTAAAATGTATGAAAAAGCTAAAATGACTGCATTTCTTTGCAAGGTACTATTTTTCCACATTAATTAAAGCTATTCAAAATGTCTGAAGTTTCTGAAATGTTCGCAGTGGTTGCAGTGTTAAAGTGAAGCCTTGTCAAAGTGATTGTTGTGTATTTGAGCATAATGACAAGTACCTGGTCTATGCTTTTATTTAAATGAATTTTGTTAGTATGGCACAGAAATTTCCTAGACCTTAACTGCTGGTGTTTGATAATAATATTGCTGAGAATTAGTGTTTGAACAAGAATATGATATTTTATGCAGGCTGCTTTTTCTGATAAAGAAGCATATACAAAAGCATTCATACTTCTTAAATTATTAGACTTGGAAACCATTGAGAGAGAACACTCATTTGTGTATGGACCGGCCATGTTTGCAGGGGAGGTGGAGAACCTCCATATTGTAATAAAGGCTGAAAGGCAAGAAGACCCTTGGTGCTTAAAATGGAAATTTAGAGAAATGGGTAACCCTCAAACGAATATTACAATGGAAAGGCACATATTTTACACAAGAAATCAAAAGCCTGTTGAAACTATAGTAGCATATATTACTGATCTGAAAAATAAAGCAAAAAGTGCAGATTTGGTGAATTGTGAGATGAGTTGATAAATGACTGACGTGTGTGGTGTTAATAATGATGCAATGAGAAAGATTTTGCTTTCAGATACTGATTTAAGACTTTGAGATTTGTCAACTATATGAGATCACAGAGAAGCACACAATTATGATTACAAATGAGAAAAACATGCATGCTTTGTCTACCAGTTCAAATGTTGATAGTATACAACAGAAAGCTAAGATGAAAAAAAGATACAAACCAAAGGGCATGGAAGTACCCAATTTCAACCATAAACTGAATGGGGCTACAGCATCTAGTCTTATTAATGGTTGTCGTAATTGTATAGGCAGACATGAACCTAAATGAGAAGTGCTTAGCTTTTGGTCAGCAATGTCATAAATGTAAAAAGTGGAATCATTTCAAAAGGCTTTGCAAGTCTAAAGTGGCACATACTTTTAATAAAAAAGAGCATCTGAAGAAGCAAGTAGATCAGATAGTCATAAGCAAACTTTATTTGTTAATGGTGTCTCTGTGATTGATGAAACTGTTAGTACAGTAGAGTATCAGTTGGCAGCAAAGGGTGAAATATTTTGCACTGTTCGTATTAGTGGGAAGCCTGAAGAGCTCAATGTAGATACTGGATCCAAGTGCAATGTTATATCAGCACAAATATTTCTACGAGCTGGTGAGAAAAGACATGCACAGTCATTCTTAGGCCTCAAAGACAGCTTGAGAATGGGACTGATTTCATTTAATAATGAAATCCACTATATAAGTCTGAACAACCAAGATAGTTTTACACAGAAAATTTTTAGTGAATATGTTGATATTTTTAAACACAAGCTAGGCAGACTTCCAGTCTCATATTCCATGAAGTTGAACCATGAAGCATGCCCAGCTGTCAGACCAGCAAGGAAGGTTCTGGAAGCAATGCAGAGCAAAGTAAAAGCAGAGCTAGACAAAATGGTGAATTTAGGTGTGATAACTCCAGTAAAAGAAATAACTGAATGGGTATCCTCCATGGTCATAGCTCATAAGAAAAGCTCACATGATATTCAAATTTGTATTGATCCCAGAGATTTAAACAAAAAGCTTAAGTGTCCTCATCATCCAATGCACACAGCAGAAGAAGTAGCCACTCTCATAAGTTCATAGGTTCATAGGTGTGTACTAAGCCAATGGCCCTGGAGCCTTTACAAGCCTAGCCCATATAAGTGCCCTGGCATCATGCCACCTGACATTAGTTCCCAGTGCCTCTATCAAATAGAGTCACTGGAGTGATCCCCAAAGTTATCTTTCTATTACCCATCCACTCATCACGATTTATCTTGAACAGGGACAGCGAGGTGCTCTGCTTGACATGGATGGGAAGTCTATTCCAGAGCATGGGCAGTTTCTAGGTGAGGGACCTGTCCCTCCAGCATGTTCTGTTGATTGTGGTAATGAAGTTGAGGTCTCTGGAGCATGTGGTGCGGAGAGATTGGAATTTCTTTGGACATAGCATTTCTAACAGAGCTGGGTCAGATATGGCTTTGTAAGTCAAGCAGAGAGCACCTCTAAGTAGGTGATATGAGACAGAGAATAGCTGGAGTCTTTTGAGTCTGTCCATGTAGGATGTGTGTTTAATGCCTAGGATCTTCTTCGTGAGGTACTTTTGTGGCCTCTCCAGCTGTTGCAGGTGTGTAGTGAGGTACATGCCAAATGGGCATTATACTCGATGATTGGTCTAATTAGGGAAGAGTAGAGAGAGAGGGACAATTACCTCTTTCTTCCTTCCTGGATGCAAAACCCTTGGTAATGAGATGTACCACATAGAAGGAATTTCTGACCACAGTGGGAATGTGCTGATCAAAGGAGATGTTGCTGCCTACCTGCGTCCCCAGATCTATTATAATGCCTTCAGTGTTCAGTGGGCTCCCATCAATGTGGTAATTAGTGGGAACTGAGTTTTTACCAAAGGGGAAGATGGAGCATTTTTTGGCATTAAGCTTAAGGCCATGGTTTCAACACTAGTCATTGGTCTCAGTGAGGCCTTTGTGTAGGATGTCTGCATCACTTGGGGAGTTAATAATGGCTTCCAGCTAGCAATCATCTGTGAACGTGGTCAGCCAGAGCCTCTTTGTGTTGGCCTGGACTTCTGAGAAGTAGATGCTGAATAGGAGGGGATCCAGGACCGATCCCTGTGGGACTCCACTCATGACTGGTCAGCAGTCTGACTTGGAGTCTACTACTTTCACACTCTGTGTTCTATCTGTGAGTCAATTTGCAACCCACCTAGTGATATAGGGGTTGTTGCCTAGTTTGGGGAGTTTATCAATAATTCCTGAGTGAGGAATGGTATCAAAAGCCTTGCCCCTATCGAGCTAGGCTGTATGCACTGCCTTACCTTCATCCACAGCCCTGGTGACTGACTCAAAGAAGTCAACCAGGTTGAGCAGGCATGATCTCCCTTTCACAAAGCCAAATTGTGTGGGGTCTAGAGTTTGGAGGTTTCCTATATCTTTGTTAATCAGGTCCATGATGATGCATTCCATTGCTTTACATATCAGACACATCAGGCTAATGGGGTGATAATTCCCAGGGTCTGTAGTCGTTCCCACTTTATGGAGAGGGATGACTGAAGCAGTGTGCCATTCGGTAGGGACAAGCCCTGAGGTGAGACTGTGACTGAACAGGGCACAAAGATGTGGTGCCAGTTCGCTTTGTAGTTCATGTAGAATACAGCCTGGGATATTATCGGGTCCCATGGAAGCTGTATTTGTGGCCTTGAACAATACAGCTTTAACCTGTGCTGCAGTACTGCTGGGTGCCTGGCATTCTTCCAGTACTGTAATTGGTCCTTTGGGGGGGTAAAGTTGGCACTGAATCTGTCGGCCAGTATGTTGGCAATATCTGTTGGCTAAGTATAGGAGGTACCATTGTGCAGTAACTCAGAGCAAATCTGGGTATTGCCGTGGAGGTTCTTGATATAGCTATAGAAGGCTTTGTGATTGTTTTTAGTGTCTGCCGCAATTCTGCCTTCATAGCTGGCTTTAGAGGATTTGATGAGGTATCTCAATTTTTTGTTGAGGCTAATAAGGGAGTTTTCCAGTCTTGGGACTTCACCTTTTTCTGCAACAGTTTCTTCCTTCTGTTGTAGAGTTTATTAATGGCAGGAGACCACCAGACTGACTTCTTTTTTGGAGAAGAGCATCTTGGTTTTGTCAGGTATGACTAGTTCCATACATTGATGTACATGTTTGTACAGTGCATTGGTGTATGATTCAGCAGTCATGCAGTTATTTTCCATTGGCATGGGTGCCATGATGTTAGCCACCTCTTTTGGTAGGTGTCCAAAGTCAGCTTTGGAGAAGTTTTTCAAGGTAGTTACTTTTGTGGGGGTGTGGGTGAGATGTGGATTTCCATGGTGATCAGTTTATGGTCGTATCTGACCATGGAGGGATTGACTATTGGTGTAGAGCAAAGGTTGCCCATGAGGCATGCTCATGCCAAATGCCACTGTTTTTTTCTGTGTTAGATGCAACAAGCTTGTTTTGGTAAATTTCGCTGGATCATAAATCCTCATTGTTAACTACTTTCAGTACACAATTTGGAAGTTACAGATTTTTGAGAATGCTATTTGGGATAAATTCTGTCAGTGAAGTATTTCAATGTGCGATGGAGCAAATTTTTTCAGGTTATCTATGTGCTATCATAGTAGACGACATTATTGTATGGGGCAATGGTGAAGACGAACGTGATAGAAACCCCAAGAAAGTTTTAGACCATGCACGTGAAGTAAATCTTAAACTGAATCCTCAGAAATGTAAATTCAAACTGAGAAAAGTTACTTATGTGGGTCATTTGTTTACCAGTTCTGGCTTACAACCAGATCCACCTAAGCAAGCAGCAATTCTTGAGATGCCAGTTCCAGACAATGTCACATCCTTGCAACATTTTCTTGGTATCGTCAACTATTTAGGAAAACTCATTCCAGACCTGAGTGAGCTTTCAGCACCATTACATGAGTTGACAGAGAAAAATGTAAACTGGTCCTGGTTGGAACAACACCAAAGCGCATTTGATATTCTGAAACAGAAAATTGTCAGTCCACCCACATTGAGATATTATGATGTTCGCAAACCAGTATCTCTTTCATGTGATGCTTCTAGTGGTCTTGGTGCAGCATGTCTTCAAGAAGGCTTGCCAGTAGCCTTTACATCTGGAACTTTAACTCAAACTGAAATGCAGTATGCTCAAATTGAAAAAGAGGTTTTGGTAATAGTGTTTGCATGTTTGAAGTTCAATGATTATGTTTATGGAAAACCTGTTCAAATTGAGACTGATAACCAACCTCTAGTGACAGTTTTGAAAAAGTCAATACATTCAGCTCCAGCACACCTGTAATGCATGATGTTAAAATTGCAAAAGTACAATTTCAATATAGTCTATACAAAAGACAAATTTCTCTACCTTGCAGATGCTTTTTCAAGAGCACCCAGACAGACTACAGAACAGCATGACAATGAGAAAGCAGACATTGAGGTCATTCAAGTCAAAAAATTTGTCTTCATCACATCTTGATGAACTCACATCGCACAGCTCTACACCCTATTCTCCAGAAGCTGCAACATGTTATCAGTCAAGGATTGCCAGTGTGACAAACCAGTCTACCACTTGATATACAGAAGTATTTTCCTTACTGAGATGAGCACATGATGAAAAATGCAATCATCATTAAAGGTCTTAAAGTGGTAATTTTTTTAGCGTTACAACAGGAATATATCAAAATTTTGCACTGTGGTTACTCAGGTTTGGATTCTACCAAAAGAAGGGCAAGAGGCATAGTATTTTGGCCTTCTATGTCAAAAGATATAGAGAAGGAAACTCTAGCGTGTTCTATTTGGAATAGTACTACATTGTACCAATAAAAAGAACCATTTCAGCTAAACCAGATTCCTGAATTACCATGGTCGACGGTTGCTACTGATATTTTTGAATGGAATGGTAAGCATTACTTAGTGTTAGAAGACTCTTACTCAAATTGGTTTAACATTGACCTTCTTCCTAATCTAACATCCAGCACTGTCATTATGAAATTGAAGAGAGAGTCTTCTAATCATGGTAGTCTGCATAAGGACATATCCGACAATGGTACACAGTTTACAAGTCAGCAGTTCAAGACTTTTGCTGATTCTTGGGGCTTTGTCCATGTTACTAATAGTCCTGAGTATCTGCAGTCCAATGTATTAGCTGAACATGCAGGTCATAGTGTGAAATGTTTATTAGAGAAATCCAAGAGAGATGGTAAAGATGTTTTTCTTAACCTACTCAATCTCATAAACATTCCCTTAGATAACTTACTTGGTTCACCTGCTCAGATATTAATGTCTAGACAGACAAGAACAACCTTGCCAATCAGAAAACAACTATTGATTGCAAATGCAAAGTACAACTTTTGAAAAAAAAAATAGTCACAAAATTTGTACTATGATAAATCCAATAAACCTTTTAGACCATTAAGACAAGGAGAGATCATAAGGATGCAGACATCTAAAGGATATGACCTAGTGGGAATTGTCATAAACATTTGTGAAGAACCAAGATCTTATATTGTACAATTGGAAGGAATAGATTTCGGAAGGAACTGAAGACATATACTTCCAGTCTCCAAACCAGTGAGGCAGCAGATTGCCTGTGCCAAAGACTCTATTTCTCAGAGTCTCCAAACACTTGTTCAGATTTCAGAGGACAGTGTACTTTCCTCAAATAATCCTGATGTAATCCCTAAAGTTCCTATTGAGAAGAATTCCCCAGAGACTGTCCCTGTTGCTAAGTCCAGTCAACGCTTTTATGTGACTAGATCGGCTAGAATTTCTAGACAGTGACTTGGACTTGAGTTCTGATTTGTTGTTAATACCGAAGTGATATCTAGCATATAGATTGTCTTGTTCTCCTATTGCATGTAGAACAAATCAAAGAGGGAGGATGCAGATCATTGTGTGTATTGTTCCTAGCCAGCCAATGTAGCTAGATAGCATGTGTATATAAGTACTGAGCACGTGCAAGAACAGTGCCATTTTGTACAGTCAAGCAGAGTGAAAGCAGGAATGAATGGAGTTACACATGCAAGTATGTTTGAAGTAATGAGTGAATCAGTTAGCTTATATACATGTTCCTATTGCAGTTCCTCATGTGTTTACATACAATAAATATCTTGAACCCATACACCACTTCACTTCATCTGTTTTGAATGCATGAGACAAGTAACAAACACCATTGCTGTTTATGTAGCTAAGGACTGTATGCAGAGGGAGATGCTATACAACACCTTAAGAAAGACATCCAGAGTCAGGTATCCCAGCTGTCAGTCTAATGCCAGTGCCGTAGAATATGTATCACAAACTAATGCAGTAGTTAACTGCATAATACGTGTATGTGCACTACACATAAGGCTTACTACACACACACATAAACACACACACACACACACAAAAACACACGTGCACGCGTCTATGAGTGTGTTTATGTGCGTGGTGTGTGGGTGGGTGTGTGGGTGTTGTGGGGGGTGGGTATAGGTGTGTGTGTGTGTGTGTGTGTGTGTGTGTGTGTGTGTGTGTGTGTGTGTGTGTGTGTGTGTGTGTGTGTGTGTGTGTGTGTGTGTGTGTGTGTGTGTGTGTGTGTGTGTGTGTGTGTGTGTGTGTGGATGCCCACTTACAAGCAGTTTTTTGGATAACCCTTAGTTGTATCACAGTTCCTTCAGCGTGATAGCTCAAGATGTTAGTTGCTCATTATCAGTAATGTCAATAGAAGGATTCCAATTGTTCATGTGAATATATTTAGTAGGAGGTCTAATCTCACTGCTTACTAATGAAAAAACAATACAGGCATTACAGTTCTTGTCAGTTTAGTATCACTGCCAATTAGGTGAGTCAACACTTCCAGAATACCTGTAGAATTAATATTTTTTTACTGCCTTTTATATTTTACAGTGACATAATTCTGATAGTTATCATGTCAACCTATGTACTATCTGTAAATATTAAATCAGTTTAGGATTAACATGTGCCATAACACTGTATAGGTACAACTACATTATGAAGTCGCATCTGTTAGGGAAAGGAAGACACAGCTTTGTACTTAGAGGCACTGTTTTTTACTCACACACTTGCATGACAAATAACATAGCTACAGGTTACACTGGCTCATTTGTCCTACTGCATTGCATTTATTTTTCACTGATCTAATATGTGGTGTTACATGTGTGACTTGGAAGCACTGATTAAATCAGGATATATATATTTTTGGCAGGAAGAGGCTTACTGGTTGTGCATGGAGGGAATATCTGTGTGTTTGTCCTGGATGAGCAGTATTTTAATTTGTGGTTTTGGGAAGGGGTAAGGGAGTGGTTTGGGGAGTTGTGGTAGGGCCCTATATTGATTAGTAGGTCTCTTCCCATTGACACCAAATTGCCCATGATTCGCTCTCACATCTATCACTATTGATCATATTTTCAACTTTGAATCACGTGTTTGTATTGTTACACCCATGTTACATAGGTTGGTCCACTTTGATATACATTTGTGTATTGCTACCTCCATGTTACATGGGCTGGTGTGCATCTCTACCATGTGCCATGCTTACAGAGGTCTGAAAGGCCAGTGACCAGGACATGTGCTGATCAGTAGAGCCATGTTGCCACTTTGTCACATATACCTGCCATGCTGCCACTTTGTCAAAATACCTGCACTCACAATCAATGGAGTGGGAACTGTGACACTGCACACATGCGTCTTCAGATCAGCAGAATTATGTGCTGCTTCATAGCAGCTTATTTACTGCTTGTGTTTTATACATCTGTGTAGCACTGTCATATGTCAAATGCCACGTAACTAATACTAATGTTTTTCTTTCTGTCTCCCTCTCCCTCTCTCTGTTACTAATTCTTCTTTCTTTGTATTTGATATGATGTTTAGTTGCTTGACATCTCTCCATTTATGTTTCCATTTTCTGTAGCATCTGCCATGACTGTGCTAGTGCATGGCCCAGGTCCTCCCCACTTTACAATCAGGCCCGACCTTCTGCTGCCAACACTTCACCTGGTTACAGCTCTGCTTCCCAATCAGGTGCAGAGGAGCAGCCAAGATGTGTTTCCTTCAGCCTCACTCACCACAAGGACAAGCCATTGTCCCCTCTGATGGCACTTCCAGGACTGAACAGTTTATCATGCTGTGGAACCTGTTGGAGGCGATAGTGGAGCGTGGCGACTGGTGGTTGTAAGTCTGTATTATTTATTTATTTTATTTTACATTTGTTGACCGGGATAGTCCGACTGGATATATGTCCATTTTCAGTGGAGGCCCGGGGAGAAAAGCTCCAAGATAATAATACACATTGAACATTTAGTAAATGCTAGTTTTAAGCAAATTACAGTCATAAGCAATACCAGCATTTAGCACATATAATACTAACTTATTATAAAGCACTTTACAAAACATAACATTATTTTCAAAGTTATATATACATAACATTACATTCAGGTTTAAGACATGTTGAGCAACAGTTATACAATTGACCCTTCCTGAAATGGAGTGGTAGAAAAAAGTTAGAAGTAGTTGAAGGTAAGGCACCTAACAAATAGAGAGGTCACTACTCAGGGTTAGTGCAAGGACATAACCAATGAGTTTTGAAGTATTTCTTGAGTTTGTTTTTGAATCAAGTTAGTGAGGATTCTAGGGGCAAGTCAGCTAGGAGTCTTTTCCATGTTTTTCCAACAGAGATGGCAAACAGAGAGTCCCCAGCTGAGTAGTTGAATTTGTATGTTTGAACTAGGAGTCTAGTGGATGATCGCAGTGGCCGGGTGCTGGTGTAGGGGCTGATAATATTTTTTAGTGCAGGTGTATTTTCTGGTTGGTAAAGAACTTTATGTGCCACTATTAGCTGGTTGAACTGCAGTAGGCTTGGCAGTTCAAGCCATCCTAGGCAATTTAGGTTGTGATAGTGGTGTGTCTGGTAGGCTGCGCCAGTAGCAAATCTGGCAATGTGGTTATAGCAGGATGATAGTTTATTAAGATCTGTTTTGCTTAAGTTGGAGACTGGAGGTGAGGCATAGAGAAGAGATGATAGCAGATGGGAATGGCCAATTGCAGTTCTAGCAAGTGGGGTAAGGAAAGGTTGATTCTATAAAGAGATCCAAGTTTTTATTAATGGTTTTGATAGTTTGATTGATATGCACATCAAACTTCAGGTTGTTATCAACTATGACAGCCAGTAGTTTAGTTTGGGCTTCTGGGGAGATGATAGTGCCATTATTAGTGGTTATGTTGAAGGATGGCAGGGGGGTCTTGCATGTGGGGGAGAAGAGGAGCAACTTAGTTTTGTTGGGGTTTAAGATTAGATGTTGATTGGAGAGCCGTGTTTCTATTGTATTGAAGGCATTTTGGGTTAATGTGAATAAAGTAGCTGGTGAGGTGTCAGAACAAATCAAGATGGAGTCATCTGCATATTGAATGCAAGTAGCATCTGGGATGACTGAATGAAGGTCGTTGATAAAGATGTAGAAAAGAAGGGGTCCTAGTATTGAGCCCTGGGAGACTCCTAATGTGATGGGTAGGCGAGATGATAGCTTGTCCTGCCATAGGTCTGCCTGTTGCCTGCCCTGCAGGTAGGATTGAAACCATTGGAGTGCATGGTTGTTTAAGGAGAAGGCCTTCAAGGTATTTATAAACATTTTGTGGTCAACCATGTCAAAAGCCTTGGATAGAAAGAGTGCTGAGGATAGTTTGTTATTATTGCAGTTGTGGTTAATGACGTTAGAGAAAGAGAGGAGGGCAGACGTAGTACTGTGATGTGGCTTAAAGCCATGCTGAAAGTTGAACAACAGCTTGTTCTGTGTGAGGTAATGCATGAGCCGTATGTGTACACACTTCTTCATAATTTTAGCTAGAGGTGACAGAATAGCTATGGGTCTAAAATTTGACAGTTCAGTGGAACTCCCTCCTTTGTTGAGAGGTATGACATGGGAGATTTTCCATATAGTGGGTACAGTACCTTCAGATATAGCTCTGTTGATCAAGATTGAGATGGGGTATGCTATGTTGTCAGCAGCCTTTTGCAGATAGTCTGCTGGGAGAAGGTCGGCAGCCAGGGTGGTGGGTCTTAGTTTCTTAAGTAGGGCATGAATAAATTGAGTAGGAACAGGTTGGAAGGTAAAGTATGTTTGGGTACTGGGTGTGGCTACATTAGAATTAGAGCCATTGGGAGAAAGTTGGCTGGCTAGAGACCGGATAGTCTCTGTGAAGAAGCTGTTGAAGTTATTAGCAATGTCTACTGGGGATTTTTGTTAGGGAAGCTGAGGGGGGGTGGAGTGGCAGTTTGGCCTGGGTGGAGTAGTTTGTTTATTCCTGCCCAGAACTTTTGAGGTTTGTTTTGGTGTTTTTGCAGTAGATGGTAGTAGTGGTTCTTTTTGTCTAAGGTTATGGATTTTTTGGTGTCATTCCTTAGCTGTCTGAATCTTAGTTGATCAAGTGGGGCTTTTGTTTTTCGGTAGGTGGCCCATGCTTTGTTTCTGAGTGAAATTTTGATTTTGGTATCTTTATAAAGCCATGGTGCAATATTAACTTTGGTTCTAATAGAGCAACTGGGAGCATGGGAGTTAAGAATAGCAAGGAATTTGGTGTTAAAGTGTGCTACTGTTTCATCTAGGGGGAGACTTTTTAGTACTGACCAGTTGCATGCCTTAAGTTGATTTTGAAACTTGGTGAGAATAAAATTCTTGTTGTTTCTTAATGTTCTATATGTGGGTTGGTAGGAGCAGTCTACTTTGAGCTTGATTACATAAGTGAGACAGTGGTCACTTAGGTCATCAGGCAAAGTGCCTGATTTATAAGATTGAAGATGGGTATTGATGAGTATCCAGTCTAAGGTACTTTTTTGTTATTGGGTTTTCCTGTCCTGGTGAGGGGGGTTATGATTTGAGTAAATCCATAGAGGTTTATGTGGGTTGTTTGGGTTTTCACAAGAGCAAGTGTTCCAGTCAATGTTGAAATCCCCAAGAACAATTGTTACTTGTGGGTAGTTATTGGATAACCAATATAAGAAGTATTCTAAGGTTTCTGTGTTCCTCCCTGGGGGAATGTAGATACAGACAATGTTTACATTTTTGTTTTTGTTAAATTGTAGTTTTGAGAAAAGAATTTCAGCATTATTGAACTGGGGTGGTTGTTTGGTGTCTATGCTGACAGATAGGATAGACTTGTAAAGTATGGATACCCTACCACCCTTTCTGGTGGCAGAATCTCATGGTCTTTGGTGGCAGCCTTTAGCCACGTTTCTGTTAGGCATAATATATCTGGGGAATGAACAGTTAAGAGGGCATACAGGTGTTGAGTTTTGTTATTTATGCTCCTAATGTTTAGATGGCAGGCCAGCAGTGAGTTAGGAGGTCTGTTTGTTGGAGCTATGGTAGTAGGGGATATAGTAGAGGATTAGGGTCAACAGGTGGGGATGGACCAGGGTTTGGGTGGATGTCGTCGTCCTTTGTGAGGTTGTAGTGTATCCTAAGTATGAGTTTTAAGATTTTGAATAAAGTTTTGTAATAGTGTTTAGTTTTAGGACTAATGTAACTAGGTCTAGTAAGATGGTAGTATTCAGGGGTTAAGGAGGTAAGGATGAGAGTAGTGAGTAAGGGTGCATTATTATCTGTTGTAGATAGGATGAATGTTTGGAATTTAGGGTAGTAGAAACCTGGGTGACCCTGACATTCATAGGTGGTTAGGAGATGTGGGATGAGTATAAGGGGTAGAAGCAGAGTTAATAAGACTATTTTGGGTGATAGCATACCTACTGAATGAGACCTGAAACTTAGGCAAAAGGAATAGTAGTTGGAGGACTGGTGGTATCAGGTTGAGGGTGGTGCTGTTGAGTGACAAGTTGTTACTAACTGGTTTAAAAAAGTGGGGTGTGGTCTAGTACCAATAAATGTAGCAGCACCAGGAGCGGGAGGAATTTCGGGGCAGGGTGGGGTGCAAAGCCAGCCCGAGCAAAGCGAGGGCAAGCAAAACAGGGATAAACCAATGCTTGTACTAAGTTGTACTAAGTTGTAGCAGTTTAACCTGTATGAGGAAAGAGGGGGTGGGGAAAGAGAAGCCAGTAGGAGTGGTTAGAGGAATATCTTGATTGATTCAAGACACCACACCAGAGGTAAGTTGAATGTAAGGGCCTAAAATATGCACTCAGCACTTTAATGTTACTTGCACTCAGCACTTTAATTTTACTTATGTTTAGCAGGAAAGATAGACCAACAGTATACAACTGTGTATTTTTACAAGGGTTACTTGTTCAAATGTCAGACAAGTAAGTAAAACTTGCAACAGGAATCTATGTCTGAGTGTTACAAAGCCAGAAAGGTACAAATTATACCTGTAAATATTAGGGTCAGAGAGACAAATGTAAGAGTCAGTGTACTTTAGTTACAGGGGAAGGAGGCAAACATTCAAGTAGAAACGATCCCTATGGCTGACCAAAATGGTGACTTGCTTAATTACACAGCACTGTAAGAGAAAGCTTAACAAATGCTTTTTTATATTTGTAACCTACTCTGATTAATTGCTGGGAGAAACAGTTTTTGTTGTGGTGGCCAATTTCAATCCTGTAGACACCATTATGCAGGAGTTGCAGTATGTTAGTGTAGGTAAATGTGAAGTTCAATCTGATTAATTGCTGGGAGAAACATTTTTTGTTGTGGTGGCCAATTACAATCCTGTAGACACAGGAGCTGCAGTATGTTAGTGAAGGTAAATGTGAAGTTCAATCTGATTAATTGCTGGGAGAAACAGTTTTTGTTGTAGTAGCCAATTGCAATCCTGTATATACCATTATGCAGGAGCTGCAGTATGTTAGTGTAGGTAAATGTGAAGTTCAAACTGAGTCACCAATCTGCCTTGAATGAGGCCAAGTGCAGTTTCAAGAGTCACACCACTTCCAGGCTGTGTCTTCTCAAGTTCAGGTGTGACCACGTGGGAAAGAGGGTCAAAGTTATACCACCCCTATCCCCCATCCTCTTGTTCTCCTTCATTGTGTGTTGTTACCCTCTCCTATATGTTTTTCAGTCCTCTCCATCACTAATGTCTTTGCTTTCTCAGTATGTCTGTTGTCCCACTGCCCCCCAAGTATCCCAGCACCTCTCGGTCAGTATTTTTCTTTTTTATGTTTGTGTGTTCCTGCTTCCCAAATACTCCTTCTTTCTATCTGATATTTTACCTTTATATCCTTCTTCATATTTTCCAAGAAAAAATGTGCAACTTTCCTGCCCTTCCCACTCCCATTCTTGCCTTGCTTGTTTCCTTGTGTTTGTTTCTCAGCTTGATGTCCTCAGTTGATTCTTTACTATACACTTATTTGCAGCCCATTAATAACAATAGATACATGCACTGTTGTAGGGATTTTACTCTGGCTTGTAGGTTTCTCACAATATATGTTAATATGTTTAGTTGCATACTGCAGCTAGATCATTACTTATCTTCATATCATTCATGACTGAAATTGCAGGAACAGGTCTCTGTTAGCTAAGCCGACCTTTTGTATTGCTAGAGTTTCTAATTAGTAGTGGCTTGGGCTATTAAAATTCTATTATTTATGAATTAATTAACAAAATTAATTGATAACTGACTTCAGACAGCATTGCACTACACGGCATACCAGCAGTATGCACATTTCTGAATCCCAGCCACATTCCATAGATGGGTGCCAATATGTATTTCATATTGTATTTCAGATCTTTTGTATCTTGCAGATTGTTAGAAAGCATCCTGTTTCATCAATGTGTAACAGATACATAGCTTCTGACTTGGTGAACAGTGGCATAATGTTGAATCTGTTAAATGGTAGTTTCCATAAATATTAATATTGACTAGTAAAACATGTTCATGGATCCAGATGCATTTATGTATTAACAGGTCTATTGTTCATAAATTTTCCAGAATAAATATTCTACAAAAATATTTTATTCCACTTGCTTTATAAATTATTGTAGAGCAACCAACATTTATGTTTTCAGTAGAATCTCAATAAACAGGCTAGTCTAATGCATAACTCATTTTCTTTAATTAAATATGTCTGCAGATTATATACTTTAGGGATTCACTGACCTAGTAAAAGCTATTCCCTGGTTAATGTCTTAGAGGCAGTTGGAAAAATGAGAGTTTTTTGAATAAAGATAAATTATTTCTAAATGTCTAAAACACATTAAACTAGCCCTAAAAATATAACTGCAGTCCCATAACAGCTTGCATATATTGGAATACAAAGAACCAAAGAGTCTTTGAAATGTAATAATAATAATAATAATATTGATAATAATAATAATAATAATAATAATAATAATAATAATAATAATAATAATAATAATGTTATTATTATATTATTCATGCCATTGTTTTTGCCACCTATTGTTTGCCAAACAGAAGTTTCCTTTATTTAGGATGCGTAATATAAAAGAAAAATGATTGTGCCTAATTTAATAGTAGTTTTCCAAATATGTTACATTTACCTTTTATGCAGATGACTAATGACATTAAAGTATTACCTTTTTATGTAAATTAGCACACCATACTACTGTTATTTGTAAGTTATATAGGACTATTGTGGTGAGAGTAGTTCAAATAGGATCACCCTAATCATGACAACTGCAGTTTGTGAAACATCCTCATGAAACTTGTTCTTAGTTTGTAAGGAAATAGTTTATGCATTTCTTCGATTTCTTTAAAATTAACTTTTTTTAATTAATTTGACTGTGTTGGGGTAGATCACTGATTACAAATGAGCAATTTCAGTCTCAGCCCTAGGAAAATAAAATTATAGAACAATGCAAATCGCCAAGTACACTAAAATAGAAAATTTAAAAGAAGAGAATGAAATAATAACACAAAGGTAAGTATAGCTATGAGCAGATTACACCAAACAATTATACACAAGAACATCAAAGTGACAACTAAGCAAGCCATGCAATGGTAATGTTATAGTGCAACTAAGTAAGAAAAGACAATGAGAAGGTAATGAGAGATTTTGGGGATTTAGCAAATATGGCCAGAGAGATGGCATTTACAAGTTTATGAAGATGAGCATTTAACTGGGCATTAAATTTACAATGAAAAGAAGTTTTCTTAAGATGGGAGGGGAGAGTTTCCCAAAGCTTTCGTCCTAGTATAGAGAAGTAGTGATCATTGCGGGAGAGTTTGGTTTTGGGGGGCTTGTAATGTAGATGTTAAGTGGTCATGACATGATGTAATAGGATAGGGATTGTCTTATAAGCTAATTGTGGGACTGTATGGATATTTAGAAGTTTGGATAATTGTTTTTAAAAATTTGTTTTCATTTTTTTTGGGTGTAGGCAACTAGCAAAACAAATGAACAGCAAATGTTAGCAGAGAAGGAATAAGTAAGTGAAATGCTCAAAGTGTGGACTTGCAATCTGATTTATGGACATGTGGGATATCTGACCCAAGGCAGATTGGAAGAAGTCATGAGAATGAAAAGGGAGGTTTGGTTGCTGTTGATACTAAAATGATGGCAGTGTTAGGGTGTTAGGGCAAAAGGGACTAGCACTGATGATAGGAGTCTTTGGGAGAAGAGCATGGGTGGAAGAGCTCTGATAGGATAAGATGGAGACAATGGTGTTTATAGCTGAGACTAGATACTGGAAAAGAAGGAGGAAACAGATATAAAAAGAAGGCAGTAATAAAAGAAATATATCTGACGTGACTGCAAGCAAACAATGTCATTGGAAAAAAGTAGTTTGCAAACAGTTAACTCAAGAATGGACAATAAAACAGCCAGAATGGAAGAGGGGTGGGTCAGTGAAAGTGAATAATCAGGTTTGGTGTGATGTTGTGTATTCCTGGTTATCACTTAGTTTTGCTAAGAGTTCTTAGGCAGACATTTCCCTTATAATAGTAAGGGCAATGTGGCATTGTGATGAAGCACTCAGTAATGGAAGATAGTCCTAGTTGTAACATTAACATATGCCTTTGTGATTGTGAGACAGTCATAATTCGAACAGTGGAACTCAGTCTGGACTAATTGTTGTGAGCATTACAGATCATTAAATGAATGTTGTAAGTCAACATCTCATTTCAAGGGTTAATTAGCTATGCTGGTTCCACCTTGCATTGCATATTTATGACAGTTTGTTACATGTTGCCAGATAGTTTGCTGCACGTGCATGAAGCATGCCAACATGAATCACTGACATTTTGGCTTAAACTGTTTTAATGTGTTAGCTCTCTTTTATTTTTTCCAGCATGTGTTGATTAATTCTTCCTTAGCTGGCTCTTCATGCAATTTCCAGACAATAACAACTGCTTTATGACAAGTTTAATGGTCAAATTATTTAATGCTCTTTGTCTTCACATTTATGAGTAGCCTATGTGAGGTGATTTATTTCCTATGGTTGTTCTAAATGCATTGTTGTAGGATTGTAGGGCTACCACCTCTTCAGATGTCCATTGGGTTACATGGATGTAAGGCCAGCAAGTTGCATCTTAGTAGTCGTGATCAAGACTGCAAAATCTGGGGAGAAAATAATAAAATGGAGTCTGGGGCCATGAGGCATTTTAAAGCAATTGTCCATCCTTGTGGTGCCTACACCGATGTACACCTCAGAATTAGATGCTAGGCCAGCATATGCGATAGACAGTTTTCCAGTCCAGAGGCACAATACCAACCTTGCATGCAAAACTGATGATGTATCGTAGCCTTGTTGCTCAAACTATTACTTGTGCTTTCAGTATCTCCATCTGGAATCTATCAGAACCTGCAGCTTTATGACTAGAAAGGCTTCTGGCCACTGCAATGCGGGTACCTACAGAGTAGGAGACCAAGTGGTTAGGTAATTCAGTCACTGCTGCCTCAGAGGGGGAAGGGATACCTGGCTAAAGAGTTTCTTATACAAACACAAAGGTACTTTCAGTGCCCAGAAACCAAGAACCAGAATGAAATGTACCAGTGCCACAAGCAACATGACCCAACTCTCAAGAATTCCACAAGATAGCAAAATAAATAAAGAGCTTTACTAAAGTTAAGCACTTTAGTCCAAAATATCAGGACTTCATCAGAAATATATTTACAAGATGTCACAGGTTTAAATAACCCATTTAGTATTCACTTGACTAAACCATTACCTAGGTTTAAAGTGCACTTGCCTACCAAGATAAAACATAAATAAAAAAAAGTAATTATTAAAATACAAATGAGACACTTCTTAAGTTAATTATAAAAGCAGCATTCTGATAAAAAATGTTTTAATGTTTAGTACCATCCCATTATTCCAAGGAACTTAACAATTAAAAACAAATAAATCTTTATATAAATCACACATTATGTAGTTGAAGTTCCACATTTGTTGAAGTTCATAATTTGGCAGCTGGTAATTTTAACACAACATTAAAAATATGGTGCTATTTAACCCAGGAAACTAACCTACATTAGTCTGTTCTCATGGAACTTGCCTGGATTAGGTGGTAATGTGCTCAAGAAAAGCAAACAAAAATTTGGAGTTCTGTTTACACTGCAGAGTTTGTCTAAAATGTGCATTATTGTCATATTTATTTTCTGTATTGCAATTGTATTCATAAATATGCTTGCTTGTGGTTCTCTTTGTTTTATCCACATAAAAATAGTGGCAGTAATCACAGAAACATTAATAGATCCACAAATAACCGTTTAACCAACTATACAATAAAGCAACAAACTTAGCATTACACCTTGGTTTATCGAATTAAATAGACAAGATAAACATTTTCATCAAAATTCAGACATCAGATAAATTCAAAACATTTAAAACCCATTTAAATACTCTCAGTTGATGTCATGTGATTATAAACCACACTGATTTGTTACTTTGTTTCACTTTAAAACCAATAGCAACTTTGTGACTAACACATTTAAAAAACAGACTAGTATTCAGATGATGTAAACAAAATTCATACCATAATCATTGTTTCAGCTTTCATATACTCTCATTCTCAAGACACTACTGAAGGATATAACATCATTTAGTCCTGGTGGCACTGATGAGTTTAAATATATTTGCCACCACAACTTTTGATTCTCTAAAATAATACACCTTGGGCCACCCCTGGGATTCCATTCTACTTTGTCTAAGACAGAAAATAAAAAATGCTTACCCCTGTTATCCTCTATATGTTTATATAATGCATTGTTTGATTTTTCTCTACTTATTTCATAAGCATGTTTGTAGATACACTCTTTGAGCTTACGCTCAGTTTTTCCTATGTAGTGTGCATCACAAGATTAACAAATAGAGATGTATACTACTCTGTCTGTTTTGTAATTATATCTGCCCTTTACATTTAATTTCCTGCTTCCTATACTTAATTGATCATTTATAAAGATATATGGGCATTGTCTACAAGCCCCTCATTTTCTTATCTTGTATTCAGCACAATTAATTTTATCTTTAAACTTAAATAGAACATTTCAAAACTTGATGGATTTATAGATAAACATTTGCTGAAAGATTTACTACAAAAAATAACAAGTCTGAAACTCCTTAGATAGCTTTTTCCTATCAAGAAAACTAGAAAGAACTAATTATATCAGAACGAGCCACTCTAAGCCCAGTGTACAGGACAGTTATATGAAAAAAGCCATACTAAGTAACATCAGTATGATATTTGTAAATATAGATCAATTAGAATGCAAAATGGATAATTTTAAACAGGAATGTAAAAAAGTTGAAGTGCTGATTGAATCTCATAAACAACAATCATCACAAATCTCAAGTATAGAACAGGCAAAATGTCTGATTTGGATGGAAGATTACTTGAAAATGAGAATAACACTGAGTCTTTCCTGAAACAAAACAACTTATTGCAGGAAAAACACAGAAGACTTAGAAAATTGATCTAAAAGGAATACCATCAGGATTTACAGGATTCCTGAAAAAGAAGAGGGAGACAGTATAATTCAATTCTTTAATACCTGTCTGCCTAAAACTTTGAACCTGCCTGAAGCTTTTTCTTTGACATCAAAAGGGCACACAGATAATTTTCTAACTCATCTTTAAAAAAAAAAAAACACCTTCACCAAGGTCAGTGATCATAACATTTTTCTCAACTCAGGATACTAATTTAGTCTTAAAAGCTACATGGACTAATTATCCAGCTAGAATTTAAGAAAATACTCTAAGATTTGACAATGACTTTTCAGCATTAGTGATATCTAAGAGAAAAGCAGGTGTGCCACTTGTTAAAAAGCTTAATAGAAAGCAATACTAAAGAATAAATCTTGTTTGCAGCTAAAACGAGTATCCAACTTCCAGAAGGAAAGGTGATTTTAACAACTTGGAAGATGCAATGGACTTCCTGCAGAAAAATAAAATCCTAGAAAAAAAAAGCAGAAGAAATGGAGGAGAATCTATCAACTTATTTGAAGGGAATTGCAACAAGAGATGGTTGGTTAATAAAAGACAAACACAAAACTGAAGGTCAAATGAAAACCAGTGTGTTTCATGGTTATGGATTCTTATTAATTTAAAGAAGTGTTTGAATGCATGAACAGGTGCTGAATGTTACTTTTTGCAAGGTAAATCATTTCCTCCTTTCTTTCCCTATTTCACAATGTTTCTAGTTCTGTTTTTAAAATGTTATAGTTTGATTCTTTTAGATATATATATATATATATATATATATATATATATATATGAAACTAAAGCCACTTATTTTCATTTACAGTTTAAAAGGTAAAACAATTCATTTTATTAGGAGTTAATCATTATTATGACGAAACTAATGTTAGGTAGCACACTTTCTGATACCTTGGAATAGTTGAGTAATGTACTATTAAGTATAATACAAGATGCAACAAATGATGCTAAAGAAACATGTTAAGCTATATTCTGGGTTCTTAAAATGGTTCGTAGTATGCTACTGATAGCATACTTGACATGCAATAATTCCCGTGAAAGACATGCTATGTTATAAACAAAGTATAAAAAATATAGCCTTATATATATATAAGTTACTATTAGAATGATATCAGATAATTAGAGTAACACTCACACATTTACAAGTTAAACCTAGATCACACATAACTGTCAGTCTTTTAATGCAAGTTTATATGCTAAGCCAATTTTATTTATTTGTGCAATATGCACTTATATATAATCCAAGTAAGTGCAGTATTTATTAAATAAACTGCCTACCTTGACCTAATCAAAGCCTTTGACACTATTCCCACTCGGGCATAATACATAAACTCTCCCAGCTGGGTATTAACCTGCATTTTACCAGATGGGTAGCTAACTAGCTCACTGATAGAATCCACTCAGTCAAAATAGGGGAAGCCACCTCTAGTAGTAGACCCGTAACGAGTAGTATACCCCAGAGATCGGTCTTGGGGCCTCTAATGTTTGGGATATACTTTTCTGAGCTGCAAGCCAAAATCAGTGGTCTGTGGCTGACCAAGTTTGCAGATGACTGCAAGCTGGTTGCTGTCTTAAATTATCTTAGTGATGTAAACATCCTCTAATAGGGTCTTACCCAAGGTAATGACTGGTGCCAGAAGCATGGCCTCAAACTGAATGCCAAGAAATGCATCATTATCCAATTTGGGGAAAATTACATCCCCACTAATTATCGCATTAATAATAATGTACAAACCATGCAATCAGTCATGAGGGACTTGGGCACCCAGGTTGATAGCAACCTGATGTTTGGCCACCATGTTGGCTCCATTGTACAGAATGCTTTCTACATGTCTCACTTCATAAATAAGGGTATTTCATCTAGGAACAAGGAGTTCATATCATCCCTTTGCTCCTCCCTAATCAGACCCATTATTGAGTACAGTGGTTCCTTCAACATGTACCTTGACAAGCACATGCAGCAGCTGGAAAAACCATAGAGGTTCCTGGCCAGGAAAATCCAGGATCTCAAACACCTATCCAATACAAATAGGCTAAAAGCCCTGTCCCTCTACTCAGTCTCATACAGACTGCTCAGAGGTTACCTGTGTCTGGCATACAAGGCCATCTTAGACCCAGCCTTGATAGAGTTGCTGCATATCCATTAGTCAAACTCCACTCGCACAACCCACATGCAAGGCCTCAATCTGGTCTGTGACATTAATAGAACTTGATGGTGGGATAGATTTGTGTCCCAAAGACTCCCCCATCTATGGAATAGACTCCCTCTCCATGTCAAGCAGAGTACCTCTCTAGTCCTCTTTAAGAGGAACCTGGACAAATGGATGGGAAACAGAAAATACACCCCTGGGATCCCACCTGTGTCCTTGCTGGACAGGGGAAACAGGTGCTGACTTTGTGGGAACATGGGTGAAATTCTTGGCTAGGCTTATAAGGGCCTTGAGACCAATAGCCTAGTATCACCCTATGGACCTATAAACCTACTATATCCATAATCAGTTTTATTTAACCCACTCGAGTGCAATATTAGACAAATAACTTAGGAATTGTTCAATCTCAAATGTGTTTTGTATTTGTTTAAATAGGGTAGTTAATTTAACTCAGGAGAGGGTATTTTTTCATATATGAGTGCTAGTAAATATGTCTGCCATTTCTTGTGTGTATTGAGAGTAGTAGTGTATTTGTTAGTTATGTTTATTCATCTACTTGTATGTGTTTTTCACTTTCCTTTGTAATCTCAAGAATTGAGCTGATGGATAAAATTTCATTTAGGCTACAATTGTGTAGTTCTAAATAACAATGAAGTTTACTTTGACTATGTCTCTTTTAAAAAAAATGACAGTCTGCTTTATATTAAACACCTCATACAAATAGCACTTGCTGAATCATTAAATGTTATTTCTTTGAGTTCAATGGCTTTCAGTGGTTGAGATACTTTGAGATTTTTTTTGTTTGTTTGTTTTTGTTTTTTTTGGGGGGGTTGCAGGGGTTTGAGGGAATGGTGTGTGGTGAGAAGGTGGCTTGGATTCACTTGCAAGCATTTTTGTGTGAATTGTAACTAATGGACTGTTTATTTTCAAGCCCTTATCATGAAATCCAACTTGAAACAATTTAGAGTCAGGAGCACTTTTTTGATGCTGCAGGAGTTCTGAAAATATTAAGACCTGTCCAGATTACTTCTTCATGTCTAAAAGTAAATACTCATAATATTTTGAATCATATGCTAAGCTGTTAAAGAATACAAGTTAGATGATAAGCAAAAGACAGTGAATTGCATTCTAAACCACTGTCAGTTATTACATAGTTCTGAATGCTACCTACCGATAGCATACTTGACATGCAGTAGCGCCCAGGAAAGTTATGCTATGTTATAAAGAAAGTATAGTAAATACAGTTTCTTACATATATAAAAGTTATTATTGGAATGTTATCAAATAATTAAAGTAGCATGCACACTTATAAAAGTTAAATCTGGATCACACATAACTCATTCTTTTAATGCAAGTTTATATACTATATGTCCTTTAAAAAATGAGAGTCTGCTTTATATTAAACATCTCATACTAAAAGTGCTTATTGAATCATTAAATGTTTTAATACAATGCTTTTTTTAGTGGTTAACATACTTTGAAATATTTTTGTTGTTTTTAATGGTTTGGAAGAGTTTGAGGGATTAGTGTATAATGCAGATGTGGCTTGAATTCACTACTGAACATTTTTGTTTGAATTGTAGCTGATAAATTGTTCATTTGCAAGCCCTTCTAATGAGGACCAACTGTCCAGGTAACTTCTTCATTTCTAAAAGTAAATAATCATAATATTCTGAATCATGTGCTAAGATGTCAATAAATGCAAGTTAGATAATAAGCAAAAGACAGTGACTTGCATCCTAAACCACTGTCGGTTATTAAATAGTTCTGAATGCTTGCAGTATACCAAAAGGATAGCTTATATACTAGCCTATGGAATGACACTTCTGATAAATATTTTAGGATCATGTTTCTCTGTTATTATTTCTTTTTAATGATAAAAAAACTTAATATCTCAGAATAATTTATTATGGAAAGTTTGAATCTTAAAAGGAAAGATTGTTCAGATGTTTGTTCAGATACTATTAGACATAACATCTGAGGAATAAATAGGACACATTCTAACGGTAATACTAGCTTAACGAGTATCAAATATGTAACGGTAGATATAAATGTTCAACGATATAATACTTTGCACTAGGATTATAGCGAAAATATGAAACCTAGGTCTGTATTAATAGTACAAGGCATAGTATACAAACAGAAATAAAAAGAGATCAGAATAAGTCTGTATGTATATAGTTTAAGAATATAAATATATCTGCAAGGGTGGGTGGTTGGCAAAGTGGTTAAGGTATTCACCTTATAGGCACCTTATTGGCTGAGCTTGAAATGACCCACAAGGACAGTTAGCCTTTTATTAATTTATGAACTTACGATCATAAGAACAACACATAGTAAATAAAACTGAAAAAAATAGAAAATCATCTGACCAATAAATTAATAAATATGAAATTAACAACTGACTTCCTCCCTTTAGTAGACCATGAAGGTAATGTGAGGTACAGAGAAAGATAAATGTAGAGATATTCAGTTTGGTCAACTTACAATAAAGATTCCAAACACCTGTTTAACTTTTCCTATTCATAATAACTCCCTTATGGGCTTTTTTAAGATGATGCATACTAAAAATATGACACACATTAATATGAATCAGAAGCATGAACTAAGCATTGTTAGTCTAATGGAGAGTTTGAGAGGTGGCTTGTTTGTCTTTTTCAACAAATTAGAAATACTTTCTTCAATGGTAGAATGTTTTAGGGTTATATCATTAGGTCATTTTTTTATTTGGTTCAAAAGTTTTGTCTGTAGCTAAAGATTTCATATTGTTATATATAAAGTATATAATATGTTCTGTACATAAATGTGATTTCATTATACCTATTTGTTCTCTTATATAAATGTCTGATTTTAGATGCATATCTTTTAATATTAATGGATTGAATAATCCAGTAAAGAGGGGTAGTCTGTTCAAAAGCTTTCAGTTACATAAAGCTCAAATAGCATTTCTACAGGAAACACATTTACTTAATAAAAATGGAAATAAACTTTCATTAAATAATTATTTGGTTTTAGCATGTTCTGACTTTTAAGCTAAAAGAAGAGGCACCCTCATTTCATGAAAGTACTCACCAGTAATGCCTAAAGTAAAAGATACGTATGTTGATAAAAATGCTATTTTGTTAAGCATTGTTATAAATGAGAGAAACAGAAAACTATATACATTGGTGAATTCTTAATGGATTCCAGGGATTGGAGCTACAGATGATAATAAATAACTTAGACACTATAGCTTATTACATGAAAGGTGAAGTCATAATGGCTGCTGATTTTAATTATGTTTTATCAGACAAAGATTCCACTGCAGATAGAAATCTGAGAATCACATCTTCAGCTAAACACTTAAATAATTTTGTAAACCTAATTAATTTAAAGAATATATATGAGCTACGGAAAACAAACTCTCTTCAATTTACCCATTATTCTTATAGATATGGAACACAAACAAATATTGATAAAATAATTATGTTATCAAATATCAGAGAAGTTTAAATAGTTTAATGTCCATTATCAGACCACAATGCCATAATCTTTAATATAATTTTAAAAACTGACAATTTAATAGATCACAGAAGATTACCAGTGTACATTATTACAATGAAAGGGTTCAAGGACTGATATGTTAAAGAGATCAAACATTTCCTAGAAGTAAACATGAATGGTGACGTATCTGACATTGTCCTGTGGGATTCACTAAAGGCTTACTTAAATGTAAGAGTTGCAATCTGGTATACTAGTAAAACAAGGGAATGGGGCAAAACATTGAATGCACTACAGGCCAAAATAAACACACTAAAGTTAAATCTAATACCAAATGACATTATCAGTCAGTCAGAATTTAAAAACTTAAATACAAAATATGTAGAAATTCTAAAACATAAACTTTCAACAAACCTGGAAAACCTAAACATCAGGCATATTCAGTAAACCCTTTAAGCTTGCATAAACTTGCTCTTAGATCAAAGAAAGTGAATACACTAAATCATATCAAAGAAATTCTAACACATATAAATAATAAAAAAGAAGAATAGATATTAAAGGAATTCTTGAGGGCTTTAAAATATTTTATGAAAATATAAATAATAATAAAAATACTCTAGTGAATGATGATATAGTTGAAACCTTTCTAAGGGGAAATATAAAGAAAAAAAATAACAAGTGAACAAATAAAAACATTGATAAACAATTCACTTTAACAGTAAAAGAAGATCAAATAAAAAAGTTAATAAATAATAAGGCACCAGGCTTAGATGGTCTTATACCAGAACTATGTAAATACTACTAGATTATTCAGTTAAAAGGTCAATAGAAAAATAAAAAAAATATGCTGAAGTCTCCCTATCATGGAAATATTCCCTTATATCACCTATATTAAAACAAGATAAGGATCCTAAAAGTGTCCAACATACAGACCCATTTCACTTTTAAATGTGGACTATAAGATGTTCATTTCCATTTTAGCTAACAGAATGAATCTACTTATACCTAAACTAATTAACAATGATCAAACTGTGTGTATTTTAAATAGACAAGTACGGGATAATATAAGAATACATAAATTAATAGACTATGCAAATAAAAATAAAAAAATAACTTTTTATCATTAGTCTCAATTGGGATAAGGCTTTTGACTCAGTTCGTTGGTCATACCCATTTAAAACACTGAAAAGTGTATAATTTCTCACTGGAGCTAACTGCATTAATTTCTATGTTATACAGTAACTCTTGTGCTTATGTTAAAATAGGGTCTTTCCTTTCTAATTCCTTCAAGTTACAAAAAGGCACAAAACAAGATGGTCCATTATCACCTTTACTTTTTGCATTAGCTATAGAAACATTTGCTAATAGCATTAGATCCAACAAGAATATTAATGGTATCAAAATAAAAGATTTCAAACTAAAGATTCAGTTCTTTGTTGCTGATATTTTACTAACAATAGGAAGTATAGAAAATTAATTTGAATATATAAATAATTCTGTGAGTCAGTTTAAAGTAATTTTGAACTTAGATTAAATCATAAAAAACAAGTACATTATTAATTAATAAAAAATAAAACATTCATACAAAAAATATTCTAATTTCAATTAATTGGAATAGTAATCAAATAAAATGCCTTGGTATAACCATAATACAAACAAATTTTCAACAGGTTATTGATAAAATTTTAAGTTTACACACAAATTGGAACAAATTCTTCTTTACTATGGAAGAACGATTACTGCTTATTAAGAAGTTAATTCTCCCTAAAATATTGCTTGCTTTACAATCTTTACTACTGTGTCCACAAAAAAAATTGATGAAGAAGATAAATACTATTCTACTTAAAAATGTTACCATCCTACTAAGCTAAGAGTTTCCTTTGATTGGCAGAGAAAATTTTTGGATAATAGTGGAATAGGATTCCCTAATATTCAATTGCATGCTACTTGAACAATTGTAAAAGTTACAGCATTGTGGATAAATTCATCCTATGATTCAAAATGGAAACAAGTACATCAAGAAATAGTATTAGTAAATAATAAATATATCACAAACAGTCATAAACCAATAGTCCCTAATAGTATTGTGTCGTTATTAAAATATTTTTGTGAAAATGCACCCTCTCATTACATTCCCTACTTAAATAACATCACTTCTTCTTTCCAAAAGTTCACATATTCTAACAATTGTATTGAAGACTTAATATTTTCTATGCTTCCAATTGCATATACAAATGACTGCTTACAAACTCATAACTTCAACAAAATGCTAGTATTTAAACAACAAAGTAACTTAATTTAATGGCATCAATTCTTAAATAGTACTGATATATATGCTGTTGAACATTTAAGACCAAAATGCAAACAAGGTTCTGAGAAGTGGTTAATTTTACAAGTTTTTAGATACTTTGTCAATACAGAGATAAATAAGATAATTAACCTAGATAATAAATTGTTCCCGGAGTTATTGTAATTCCAAATAAATATCAATAATTATGTAATGACAAATTATATTTGTAACAAATTTATAAAATTCTTAAGTTAGATTTTACATATTTAGACAATTCCAATTGGAACTATTCCTCAGAAATTAATAATGAAATGTCTCTGAAGAATACAAGGAAATTATACTAAAATCTACAGATAAAACCACATCTTTATTATATTACAAAATTTTCACTTGGAAATTCTTACACAGAGCTTTTGTCATACCTAACAAAATTAGAGTAATGTATAAATCAAATAGAATTGAATGCTGGAGATGTGATTCTGAAATAATAGCTGATTGGATGCATATGGTATATGAATGTGAAGTCATCTCCCCTTTTTTGGAACTAATTAATAACTTTATTCAAGCTCTATGGTCAGATAGGTGTAATATTTCTAAATTTTTAGTTCTATTAATACTCTGATTCCTGAGATAATTCCAAAAACCTAAGTGCCTCTTCTTTGGTCTGTTCTTGCTATAGCCAGAAAAATAATTACTAAAATTTGGAAAAGTAAGGTTACCCCCTCTAGTGTTCAATTTACTAGTACACCAGAAAATGTTTGCAGTAGTGAATTGCATACTATGAAGATGAACACTTCTAATATTACACATTTATATAAATCTTAGCTTCAACTTAAAGACTTGCTTGAAAAATATTAACTGTTGTTGTTATGTATAACTTTGATGAATTGGCCAGCTGTGGGGCCTATATAAATAGTTGTTTGTTTTATAATTGATTTATCTGTTGTTTTAAAACCAAATTAAAAATAAAATAAAAAAACAAAGAACATACATGAAATAGCCAGGCTTACTAGAACACTGCTTGTACAATATATTGAAAGCTACTTAAATGTTTATCTGTATAAATATTTAAATGCATAAGCAGCAAATTATACAAGGAAAGGAAAAAATGTAAAAACACATGGACAAGTAAATCGACATCTCTAACAAATTATGGAATAAGTCCACATATTACTAATATGAGGAAAAACTAATGTAATCCAAAAAAAAGTATAAAATGTCCATAAAAATAACTAAAATGGAGTCCATTATTCAAATTGTTGATATATAATATGCTATATTTAAAAATCAGCCAATTTGTATCTGTTTGCACATCTTGAGAGATATAGTGTGATCAAATCTACTTTTACTTCACACTGTATTATGCAAAGTTTTAAAATGCTCCCATCCAAACTGTGGAAACTATGGAAAGAAGAAAAATGGTCTTACCTTAGGTTGCTTGTTATATCCTGGAGATATTTAAGAACCTTAGTTCTGACTCCTTTTGTTGCCTGCCCTGTATGATAGCAAGATTTGAATGTTTCAGACTATAGACCAATCATTTTGACAATGATACCCTGTGGCACATGGAAATGAGTGCCATTGATGTAATGAGCTGGACAGGAAAAAAAAGTATGTACAACATGGACAAAAAATTACTTGTGTGTAATGCTGCTAAGGGAAAATAGCTATAGTGGACTGATCTGTCAGCTAATCTTCATGAGTTTTACTATAGAAATCTAAGCTGGCCTGGTAAACATGTTTGTAAAAGGGAGTTACTTTATAACAAGTGCTAGTGATACTTAACTACCTCCATTATTTTGTAAATAAATGGAGCAAGGATTATAATGTAATAAATCTCTTCTTTTTTTTTCTTTCCCATGTGGTAAATAGTTTTGGTGTAAATCATTTTGAAGGTTCCTTTTGAATTTCTCAAACATTTTCTCAAGTACTTGTTATTGAAACCATTCTGTGATAACTTTTCAGAAATTTTCCCTTGATGAAATCTTAAAATTCCTAGATTCTAAGCACAGGAATTTAGATGTGGCAAATTCTTAATAGAAGAGTTAAGAAACAAGACATCTGACCTGAGAGCTAGAATTATGCCAAAAAAAATAGTAGCACTTGCCTTCTTATATAAAACTGATTTAAGTGATCCCATTAAAAAAGCAGTGTATCCATAAGCATTGAAATTTTACATGCATTCCATGTAAAAGGAATCCCAAATTCATTAAAATATTGGCTTGAATAACTCCTATACGTGCGCGCACACACACACACACACACACACACACACACACACATATATATATATATAAATATATATATAGTTCCACTATGAAATCTCAAGATCCCATAATCTTGACTGTCAAAATCCCGAGTCCATAATGTCAAGATTGTGGAATCTTGAAATTGTAAAAAAAAAAAAAAAAAAAAAAAAAAAAAAAATGATGACAGCATTTAAAAACATGTTTTTGCACAACAAGAAAGTTTAGCTCTTTCATCCTTTTTCAAAGTTCTGAAGAAGTCCCTAAGATAATCGGGTCAAAAGCAACAGTTGTTTTTCATCTTAATAGATCAGCAGCTTTGCTTTGGAATTCATCCTTGGTGTAATTTTTAGTAACGAGTTAGGTTTTTCACTGTGTTTGCTCTCCTTTCCATTGATTATTGGAGAAATTAGCTAAACTTCCATGGCTGTCTGTGGAGAAGTGGCAACATGGAATATGTGAATGTGTAGAGCAAAGATGAAGTTATTGAATGGCCATAATTTATTTGCCAAACTCAGTTGCCTGCAGTGCCCACAGAAATGGATATACCTGCTGCTTGGGGGCAAAATCTGTCTGTGAATGTAACTGACTCTCTTGACATTTGTTCAGTTTAAGAAGTCATTGACCTGGCTTTGTAAGAACAGTCTGTATTTTTTTTTAAGTAAGATGGAATACTTTGTTATCGTAACATTTGTTTACTTGTTTTTTACCATAATCTCGCATCTGAGGTGTACACAGTTAAGTGGATGTAATTGATAGGAGGCCATCTTTGGATACTAGTGACAGACCCCTGCTGTTATTTGATCAATGTTAAACAGTAGGCACTAATGTTGCAAGGCAAGATAAGTGTTAAACAATGTATTTATTAAAATAACTGTAAAACCAGCAGTACTATGACTAATGCCTAGGAGAATGGGGGCATGTTTGTGCGTATGTGTGTGCGGATAGGTGTCACATTGCTTTTAAGAGTAACATGTTAATCATTTCTTTCACTTTCAGTCACAAGCATCAGCACTATAAATGTCTCCCTGGGATTCAATAAGTGTTTTTTTTTCTGTGCAGGAATAGTACAGCAGCTCCTGTATGGAATATGGCCGCCGAGCAATCCAGTAAACAAGGCTGGGGGCATGCACAAGCTTGCCAGCACTATTCTGGCGAGGACACAACTAAATAATGCTAATTACCTCATTTGCTGGTGAAAAACATGTAAATGAGGTGAATTAGCAATTCAGTAAATAGACAGGCACCCATGCCAGAATACTGGGAGGTGCAGAAATGTTTTCGATTACTAACCGAGTACATTTCTGCAAACATCGGGTCTATATTAGAACACCGAACTTTCAAAATGTTGAGTGTTCTAATATTGAACCCTATGAATCGAAAATTTAAAACATCGAACATACAGAACAGCAAATTTTTTCCTATGGAAACAATTTGCTGTTCCAAAATTAATACACACAACACAAGCACAGCAAACAAACAGCAATCCACACACATACACCTAAACTCTTACCCCTAACCCTACACTAAACTATACATACACCACTAACTATCCCCTTACCTTAACCCAAACCCTAACCCTAAGGTCCATCACCATCGCACAGTCACCTCACCCGCGCCCTAACCCTAACTCACCTACCCCGCCCTAACCCTCGCATCCACACAATTGCACACTTACCTGACCTGTGCCCTAACCCTAACTCACCTAACCCCCCCAACCCTCACGTCCACACAATCGCACACTTACCTGAACCCGACCCGCACCTTTCTACCACAGCGCTGAAAATACCGAAGCAACAGAAACAGACAACCGAATTCTTTCCCTAGGAAAAAAATCAGTTTTCTGTTTCTTCAGTATTTTTAGTGTTCGCTGAAAACAGGTCAATATTAAAATACTCAAAATTTTGAATGTTCGGTGTTCTAATATAGACCCCAAAAAACAAAATGGAGTTATGACACCTCAAAGTAAAGTATGTATTATAATCATTAGGTATGCAAATGGCCAAAAATATGGCCATTGGCATGGAAAAGTATTGCAAAAATATGAAAATCAAAGGTTCTTTTGTTGCCAATTTCAGCCGTTTAAGCATAGCACAGTGGCACACAAACAGGATCGTGCTGAAAATAAATAAAATGCATGGGGAAGGGCCACACAGCCCCCCAACATTGCCAAGGTTCTCACAGGCACAGAAGGACTTGGAGGAGGAACTCCCTGAGCCAGCTCCTGTAGGCAGATGGAGGCATGCCCAGTATGCCTTGGCCTTGGCAAAGAGGCAATTGCATAGCACATACACTAACACTGTAGGGACCCAGGGACTGACACATCTCTTCGACTTGCATACACAGTAAAATGGATGCCACACACATCACATTACCTGTTTCTTGCCATGTATAGGCAGTGCACTGCATGCATACAACATAGGCAGCCCTCAAGCATTGTCCTCACAACTGCCGCAGGAACAAGGTAAGTCAGACTTCTTAACAATAAATGAATGGATTAGTATGTTCTGGTAGCATATTTAAGGTACTGCTGCATGCATCCAAGGGAATGGGATGACCTACGGGGATAGCAGCAGACAATTGACAGCTATGTGGGCTACCAGGAAATGTTTGCCCAATACTGGCCTTACCACACTATGCAGTAGTACCCAAGGTGAAAAATCCCACTGCAGTACATGTGGGGGCCAACTAACTGGGGGATCATGGGTCACACGCATGGATGCCAGTGTGGGGGCCTCATACTCATCCCTTACCCTCACCCAGCAAGTTATCCATAGAAAACTATAAAGAAATGTCTGGGAAAGGCTCACAAATGGCAACAATGATGAAATACCCCCCTACAGACTTACACACTGATAGCACAGCAGGTCTTGCAGTGGCAGTAAGGCTCTGAAGGGTAAGAAGTCTGAAACTCAAATGTATGCCATTTCAATCTGACCTGTGGTCTTTAGTGATACTATGCCTCTAGTCTCCAAGACAGGGCACACTATTATGCTAAATGGAACCAAAATGTAAAGCAAATATCAGCACAGTCTGTGCAAATGTGTGCAGTTGATAGGTGTGCCCCCCACACCCATATTCCCATAGAAATGCAGTAACATGTATGTTTGCAGGGAAATAGCAGCAGAGCACACATTGCCATGGCTATCCCAATCAACATGATAATTTGTTGCATGCCCACAATATGCAGGGGTCAATGAGCTATGTATATATGTGGTTAATACTGTCAGGATGTGGCCGGCACTTACTCCTGGCTGTTGTGTTGTAGTGGCCTAGGTACAGTGCTGTCTTTGACAGGGCCATGTTCCAAGAACTGCAGTGCCAAGTATTCTGCATGTCAAGCTACACCTACAGTAGGAGTTGTATACACTGTCCAGATGTCAATATCTGTTAATGCAGGAAAGCTGTACATCATGGACAGGGGGCTACACACATGGACAGTACACAGCTTGTAGTAACCTACACAGTACCTACAATACCTCTCAACAAACCTATTGCAGAATGTCCAGAGGTTTGCATCATAAGTGTGGTCTGTATAACATGAAATAATGGTTGTTTGGCAATTCATTGGCAAATCATGGAAGACTAAGGTCAGAAAATAATGATATATTGTAGTGTCAGACTTCATACCCTATAGAAACATGCATGCTAATACAAAACCTGTTAATGAATCACCTTTCTAAGTTTGTAAGCCCAATACTTAAAAATGGTCCCTATGTTTAGGCCTCTGTCCCCCAATCACTTATGGCTTTGTCCATATGTCTGGCTCTCAGAAGTTGAGAGGTATGGTGCCTAGTAGGATAGCAGGTACCTGAAAGTCAGTGTACTGCCATTGTATAAACAGCTGCCACCTTTCTGTGTCAGCACTGACAACATGTCACTGGCCAACAGCCATACTCCTGGAATGACACAAGTTGTCACAGAAGGAGCACAAGTATGCCTTGTATATCTGTTCTGCTTGTCCTGACATTGCATTTGCCTGCCAACTATTCACAGAATAAGAAAAGGTCATGTCAAAACAGCAATGGCAGAAGTGGAGAAGCAGACTTCAAACCCACAACAGCAAACAAGCAATTACGAAACCAGTCTCCCAACTGTCTTTGTTTGGCAGAACAGTATTAACACCCTGTTGCCATGTGTGGGCCTTTGTCTGTCTGTCATATTTGGGCCTGTGCAGATGGCAGTCTGTGATGGTATGACAGCTAGGCTCACATCTACCCTCATAATAACATATAGCAACACAAACCATCTAAGGCCACAGCAAATGGAATGATGCAATGATGGGCAACCTGATAAACAGCTACACACAGAGGTGTGAAGTCCACAACCCTGTCTGCAATGTAACAGCATGTGCCCTGCCCACATTAGAATTACAAATACATAGCAGCCATTGTGGCCAAAGCCTGTGACTGGACTACAGAAGGACATAGAGACACACAAAAGGGGAGGCAGGGGAACCACTGGCCAGACAAATGGAGAATGTGCACACCAGAACAGATTGTGCAGTAACATAGGTGCCATGCAGTGTACAGAGTCAGTAAACATCACCTGCAAATACACAACACACACCCATGTAAGTGGAGGTCCACAACAAAAGAAAACCCAAACAATGGACACCTCAGAGTCAAAATCACATGAGAACTCCACAAACCTACATGCCACAGACCATGTACACTCCACACACCAGGGTTTTGCAAACACTAAGGCCTTACCCCAAACCCCAAACACCTACCCTACACAGATAGACTAACAGCACTGTCCTTCTACCCTATTCTATACAGACTCTGCTTAGGTGACCCCTGACTGGCATACAAAGCAATACAGACCCTGCCTTGATGGGACTGTTGCACATCTGGAACTCAAGGCCCACTCCATCAACCTGTAGATGCAGGATCAACCTGGGTTGTGATATCAGTATAGCTTGTTGGTGTGACAGATATGTGGACCACACACTCCCCAATCTGTGGAATACACTCCCTGTCAACAGCAAGCCAAGTGCCTCAATACCCCTAGTGAAATGCTTCCTGTATAACTGCATGGGAAACACAAAATACAGTCCTGCTGGACAGGAGCTGTGTGTGCTGACATGTTGTAACATGGGCTACACTCTTATCTGCATGGGTTATAAGGGCTTCAGGGCAGATACCCTGCTACTGTCATAGCAGCCTATCAACCTATACACAACTCTCTGTCAGTGGTTCACCACATTACTCTGTACTGCTCTAGCACTGACATACCTGGAAGTCACAGTGTAATGTGGAATATGCTACACATATAATGGACATTTCTGCACAGTAGAGTGCACTCTGTACCCACACCCATACCTCCCAACCTCTGACAGCAAGATATCTGGACAAGGTTATAAATAAAAGAAGGACAAAAGCCCAATGCTGTAAATAGTATCCTTACATACTGAGAACTTTGGTAGGATAAGGGGGTTTGAATTAGCAGGAATTGCCTGAAGTTTATGAAGTCTGAAACACTAATATCTCATTCTTTAGTAATGTCAGTCTTCAATTATATGCAACTAACCTGCCATAAAAACACAAGTTTATGTAGACTAGATAAAACTTCTAGACAAACACCTGGACAATCTCCCAAAATATGTACAGTTAAGAGGTTTGGCCACACCAGGATATGACTTTTCAGGTGAGAAGAATACCACACAAGCAGAAGATCCCCAGCCAGTATATCACCAAATTTCTGGACTGTTTACACAGCTTCTTCAGTCAACTGGCTGTAGCCACACCTCTCAACTGGCCTGTTTGGGCAGGAATGTATATAGTCGGGCTCATAATCTTGCATTGTGCATCATACATCTTATATTCCTCTAGTAAAGCACTCTGATGATCTAAGAATTTCATTCAATAGGTAATGACACAATACATTGCAGTGTCAGACTTCAGATATGTTAGAAAATGTCTGCTAAAACAAAGCCAGTACCTCTAGGAAAGTCCTGTTTACTTTTGATAGGTATGGCTGTAGCACACAAAACCCCGGACCAGAATACACCTATCTCTGGACTGGAGTCCCACTCTCACTACAGAAGGTCACACTGGGCATGCTCCTACACTTAGAGAATCACAGGCCATGTTGGAACCCACATCAGACTATATAACTGTATTGTGCATATGTCTTTGCATACAGATAGCTATGTTCCTCTTAACTGTCCCTACACACACCTATCAGACAGGATTACCCCCAGCTAGCTGTAGGAGGCCCATATGTGATATATCTGCATCTGTTGCATGTGATACACAGACATATATATGGGCAACAGATAACAATATGTCAAGCATACACACACATAGATGTGGGGAAGACAGAGACAGACCCTGATAGATAGAGAGAGAGAGGGAGGGAGAGAGAGAGACACACACAGGGGGACACAGAGTGAGTCACACACACACAAAGACACGGAATGGCATAGAGTGATGTCCTGCTGTGGACAGTGGCATACCAGTTGTAACCATCGCACATGCCATCATGAAGGCGAGCTCCATTGTGTAATAGTACTGAGTTGGGGGTTATAATATCACATCACCTGCCTGTGTGTGTGTGTGTGTGTTTGTGTGTGTGTGTGTGTGTGTGTGTGTGTGTGTGTGTAGGGGTGATGTTCAACTGGGCCATGCAGAGGAGCTGTACATGTCTGGTGGTGAGTGGCCTGTGATAGGGATGTGTGAGTGTTTGTCTGCACACCATCAACCATAACTACTGCCAGCAGACAGCACCTTACACAGTATGACATTGCTACACTGTACTATAGTCACCCTGTGCATCAGACCCATATGAACATGTCCGTGTATTGATGGTATGGATAACAGGGTTGTGGCACATGTATCATCACATGCAGAGGGTGTGGTGTTGGATTGCCAGAGGCCTAAGCTGGGCCATATGGCTGACATTGTGTGTGTGTGTGTGTGTGTGTGTGTGTGTGTGTGTGTGTGTGTGTGTGTGTGTGTGTGTGTGATAGGGATGTGTGAGTGTTTGTCTGCACACCATCAAGCGATGTGGATGCCTGACACAGGGCTATATTGGACAGCCATCAAATGTACATAGCAGGATGTACGGTTCACCATCTCCCGGCAGGGACGCGGTAAATGGTTCTGCCAGGAGTATCAATGGCACTGCTAGGCCCAAGGACAGATGCAGTACTACTCCCTGATGGTGACTGCTGTCTGCTGGATCTGCATCCCTTATGGGACTGGCCAGGACAACGTGTCTATGGCCTGCTCCGATGTTGTGTGGAAAGCACCCTCCATTTGGTAGTGCTGTTGACACTGCCACTACGGGACTGTGAATATATATGGCCACATGGCCTTACAGCTGATCATGTCGCTGACCTACATCCACCTGGATGATGCCCTACTCCCACCACATGCACAAACACAGACATTACACGATCGAGCAGTGACAGTGTCTCACCCCACTGTCTATCCATGACATTGGAAAGATGATGTATGGCATCACAAATGCCATGGAGATCATCACGCATGGCAAGGAGTGCTGCATTCATGACCCTGCACATCTGTCTGGTGTTGCAGTCAGTACACGCCTGTGCCTCCATGATGAACCGTAACATGCATCTGGTGACACCTGCTGTGGCACTTGTGAAACCAGAGAGGCAATCAGTGGAAATCTATGAGTGAAGGGCTCAAAGGGGGTTTGATTGTATATAAAAGGGCTGTCTTTCACTCAAACCCACATCTGATGAAGTATGATGAAACAAAAATTGATTTTCAAACAGTGTTAATGGAGATGGAGTGTTTTTAGTATGATGTTACATATACTGCTTGCCTTCATCCGTGGCTTTATTGGGCCACTTTCAGTGTACCTTTCATGGTTTTATTGGATTCACATTGTGTACTTTTGTCTGCACTTGGATTTTATGAATGTAAGACAGTGGCCAGCTTACAAACATCTGTACACCTGGTCAGCCTCAGACCACTGCTTTTGTCTTGTAACTTAGATATGTAAAACAGTAGAGGCCCCCAGACTGATCCTTGGGGTACACCTCTTTGGAAGACTCTACCACTATAGGTGGGTTCCACTACTTTGACCAAGTGGGTACTATCATTGGGCCAGTTAGCTATCCATCTGGTAAAATACAGGTTAATGCCTTGCTGTGTAGGCATATGCATCCTGGCTACCTGGAGATTATTGCAAGAGAATTGGGCTAGGTGAAGGTAGGCATTGTTCACCATCTTCCCCTTGTCCTTGTGTTTCTTGACCACTTCAGAGAGGTTGACCAGGTTTAACAGGCCTGATTTCCCTTTGACAATACTATGCTGTGAGGCCACAGACATTGTGATGTCGCTGATGTCCCTGTTATCTTTGGTATTGCCTTCCATGCCCTTGCAGAGCAGGCTTTTAGGCTGATGTGCATATGATTGGCTGGGTTGGTGGATTTGTGTATAGGGATGACAATGACTGTCCTCTGTGCAGATGGGATGACACCAGTGCTCAGGCTTTGGTTGACTACAATACAGAATGGATCTGAGAGCCCATGCCTGTGTTCATGTAGGATGCAGCCAAGGATGGTATCAGGCCTATGGAGACTTTGTGTGTTGCCTTTGAGAGGGTATTACGGACCTATATCTGTGCCATATGTGCATGTGGTGTTATTGACAACCACTACAGAGCAGATTTGTGTGTTGCCTTTGGGATTGCAGACACATGTGTGGAAGGCCTAGTGATTGGCCTTATTGGATGTGTCCAATTTACACTCAAAGATAGCCTTAGGGTAATCCATCTGTGACCGTATTTGCTTGTGCTGACCAAAGTGACATTCCTTCCAATAAGGCACCTGTTCCTTCTTGGCCCTGTCCAGCAATTCTTTCCACCTATTATGGCATTTGTATATTGCTGCTGTCCACCACAGACGTTTATCCTACCTTGAGGGAGATTATGTTGTCCTGTCAGGTATTGCTGAGTCCATACAGCTATGTAGGTGCCCACATAATATTGTGGTGTGGGCCTGGACACTACTGCTAGTTCTAACTGATGGGAAGTTGGCTGTAAAGCTACTTCTGCCTGCTCTGAGGAGTTTTATAGTAATTTGTGTAAAGTTAATTTTGTTTGACCCTGACAAGGGGGGAGGCAGGGGAGATGGTGACTTGAACAATGATGGCTATGTGGTCAGATCTTACCAAGGAGGATGACACTGTAGAAGTTAGAACCAGGTGCAGGATATTTCCACCTGTTGTAGTAGTGTTGACCGGCTGATCCACTGCATTGCCATTGACAAAGCTGAGGAATCTCTGTGCTTTCATGTTCAGGTGGCATAGGTCATGCACACTATGGTTGGGTAGTTGAAGTCACCCAGGGGCAGGATAGATGATTGAATCCTGACAGAATACAGCAAGTCTCAATAAGTGTGGTGGGTGTCCATAGTCATAGTTGGAGGCCTGTAGCTAGCTATGATTTGAGTAGGTGTTTTGTCAACTGTTAACTGCACTCAGGATGTCTCCTGTACATAATACTGTTTGGCCAGCTTGGAGTTGTGTATGTGCATGTGTATGATAATGTTCAACACTTCACCTCTTGTGGCTTTACAACCCTGCATTTGGGGTCTAAACGTATGATAGGATGAGTAGCCTGGTAAGGTTATGTGTTCTCCACAGTTACAAAGCAGGTGTCAGTGATTGCCCACATGTCAGCATCCTACAGAACAAGATATGCTTGCCATGACATGGGTTTCATACTAAGACACCTAGCTCCTGTTAGAGAGAGACATCTGCACAAAGGCACACATCACTGGTGGGCAAAGGCTGGAAAATAGTGTCACATTATGAATCTAGCTGAAACACACTTAGTTGCCAGCAAAGACGGTGTCACATTCATAGGTTGGCTCCACAGGATATAACATCTGACAATCAAATGTATGCTATTATGTTATGACTTCAGTCTTTAATGGGTTGCCAGTGGTGTGCTAGACAAAACACAACTGTATGAGGCATTGACTACAAATATGAGGCAGACATGTGGTCAGTCTGCAAAACTCTGGACAGTTGTCAGGTATGGGCTCAGTGTATCACATACAGTTCAACATACACGTCTGCACCTGTTGTGTACTATGCACATACCCTATATAAGTGTTCAATGTCCTAGTTGAAATTATTGCATTCCCCCTTCTGCATTCCATTACAAACGTACATGATTGACATACCTGTTATAGTGCTGAAGAGTTTTCTCAGAATAATGCAAATGGTTAGGTTTGTGTAGTTGCAGTCTGTTTTTGTGTAGATGGTTTCAGACCTGTGTTGCATAGGCAGCAGCTTGCCTTTTATAGGTAATACTTGTGAGTAGGTGATGGCCTGTGCACCAATCTGTGTCTCCCACCTGCTAACTGCATCCAAAGCAGCTGTGTTGTCTTTCCATTAGCCAATGCCATAGCAATATAGTGCTATAATTAAGTCTTCATTGTTGGCTTTGCCCCTTTTCCTTGCCTGTGTTGAGGACATTATGGAGGTGTGGGGGCTACAGCTTTACAGACAGTAGATGGAAATAGCCCTCTGGACAATACATGTGGAGACAGCCCAACAACATGGGGGACAAAGATCCAGAACTGGGTACAGATTGTAAGTAAGTATTGCTGTTATACACATATAGGATTGCTAGAATAACAGGGTTTGTCTGGACATACATTTTTTTTGTGTCTTGAGGTCTGACAGTGATATGTCTCTGACATACCTCTCAACTGTCCAGATGTCCACAAACTGCCCAGAGGTTAGCCTGTTATATTTGTTCTGTTCCTCAGACAATATCTGCTTTTGAGAAATCAGTAGGATAATGTGAGGATTGTAGTCAGTAAATGTTGACATCCATTGGTGTTTCAGACATCATATCCTTCAGGGATGTTATGTTACAGCAAACCATGTAACGCCAGCAACTGTTTCAGTTTGTAACACCATTATGTGAGATATATCCCTCTTTCCGGCCCCCTGTCCCCCAAGTATGTCGTGCTTTGTCCAGATGTATTGCAGTAGGAGGTTCAGAGGTATGGTATATTATTATTTAGTGACTGCACTCCTGATATCATCCCAGTGACTTAGCAGACTCCTGAAAGTGGTATGCGGCAGTGGCTATAAATATGGTCCCACACCCTGGACATTCTGTGGAAATCTGTACAGTTGAGAGTTATGTACATCTGGCCAATAGACTGCCAAGGTTGTGTAGCAGTGTTGTGTGTAAATGTTTGTTGGGCTGAATAGGAGGAGTAGCAGATGTGAATGTCATAGATCCTTTTTTATCTGACTGTGCATGCTTCTACAGTTGCTGGTGATTTATCAGGTATATATGTTTGTAGGGGCAGACTGAGAAATGTCCTGTAACACCTCTGGCATCCCAGTAGACTGTGTGTTGGGCTAGTATATGCCAGTGTAGTGTGTGACTGGCAATCAGGCTATGTTTGCTCAAACAGTCGTTGTACACTGGAGTTCATTTGGGGGTGCTGGTTTGTTGCTGTGACTGTAGTGCAAATGGTTGTTGGTGGACATTTCCGCACCAGTATCTTCTTTTCCCTATAGTTCCATCCCTGTAGTGCATGATATATTTGGAAATACATGGGTAATTCCCCAGAGCTGGTTTGGGGTAGTGTTGTGTTGGTCTTACTGTGTTCATAAGGTGCATGGTGGAATGGTTGGCAACTCACACTTTTTCTCTTCTGTTACATGACTGCAATCATACCTCTCCACTGTCCAGATGTTTACACACTGTCCAGATGTGTGGCTCATATGTTTGTTCTGTTCTCCATAACAGTTGTGGGTTTCTGACAAATCAATGGGATGATGTCAGCATTGACATCAGTAAATTATGACATTCATTCATGTTTCAGATTTGGAATCTATTAGGAATTATATGTCAAATCAACAGTCATATTTCAAAATTGTCACTATTGTTTGCCCTTTAACTCCCCACATTGTCAGGCTTTTTGTAGATGTCT